>NC_080394.1:42728058-42963058 GCF_028751815.1 Salvia miltiorrhiza | reverse complement strand
CTAATTCTTTCTACATTGAGTTTTATTATGAGCAACTGCCGCTCTATTGCTCTCTTTGTAAGATCACAGGGCACAGTAGGGATAAATGCAATAAATGCAAAGTGACAGAGACGGACGTTGTTCCGAAGATGAATTATACTGATGCTAATAAGGACAACAACATCAAAGGGGCTGGGCTTCCTGCTCCTAGAGTAAAAGGCAAAAACTGGCAGCCTATTGATCACAATTTTAAGGAAACAGGCCGAGAAACTCTTATGGCTGAACAACGAAAACCTTTTTCTGTAGAGGAGAATATTTTGAAGGAGCTGGAGGATTTGAATCAAAGAAGAAAAGGGGTGGAGGCGGTCTTCACGAACGCCAATGCTTTTGGCCCTTTAGCGAATGCTGTCTTAAATGAGGATGAAATTTCTTTTATTACGCAGGGAAGGGAGGTGAATCAGGTGCCGACGGAGCATTCTGCGGGGAGGGAAGGTGGAAACTCTCGGTCTCCGAGAAAGGAGGGATGTTCGGCAGAGAGGCAGGTGAAGAAGTCAGGGAAGGAAGCGCGGCAAGAGCCTCATGCTACTGTCGAAGGTCAGCAGCAAAGTAGGAGTTTGGAGCAAGAGGGATCTGTGGAGAATGCTTATGGGCCAGATCTATTGCAGGTTGTTACTATGTCGGATAGCGAAGAGGAGATGGATGAGGAATTTGTCGTTGATGATGCTCCTGATGCTTTGGTTTTGGGAGCAAATGGCGATATGGCCCAGGAAGCGGATTTGGTGAGAAATGAAGAGATGGTGGCCGAAGTGGCTGGTGGTGGGGTCGACCAGATCGCTGTGGCTGGTAAGGGAGAGGAGGTTGCCCAA
The DNA here is from genome assembly GCF_028751815.1 of Salvia miltiorrhiza. Lineage (NCBI taxonomy): Eukaryota > Viridiplantae > Streptophyta > Magnoliopsida > Lamiales > Lamiaceae > Salvia > Salvia miltiorrhiza. The sequence goes on along the minus strand of NC_080394.1, from coordinate 42,962,213 downwards.
ACTAATGTGGCAGTTGGCCTGGACGGCAAGGATTCGTCCACTCCTGCTTCGGGAGATTTTGATAGTCATCTTAGTAGGTTAGAGGAGCAAGTTAGTCAGGGCATCCAAATGCTCGTTGCGACGCCTAAGCGACGGGGTCGTCCTCCGAAGGGGATGGAGCGTCCGCGTGTTCCACAGGCTCCGGAATATAATATAAAAAGTCGCCTCAGGAATGCGGTGGAAATGGGTTATAAGCCGAGGGACTTTGTTGTTGATCATAACAGAAGTGCTAGTATGCGGGTTATGAATAATATCGCCAACAATAGCTGGTCAGATGAAATGGAGTTGCACGATCGTCACACAAACATGGAATTTCCTTATTATTAGGTGGTTGTGCTTTTAGGGTGCTGAAGCCTTTTAGGTTTTTGGAGTAGCTAACTTTTTGCTTTTTACGAACTCTTTTTTGAGTGCGGCCCCCTAGTCTGCGTCTTTGTGCTTTAAAGGGATTTTTTCATTTTTCTTTCTTTTATATAAAACCGCAATTTAATAAAAAAAAAAACAACAACAACAATAATAATAATAATAATAATAATAATAATAATAATAATAATAATAATAATAATAATAAGTTTAAGGGAGACTAATTACATAAGTAATGGTAGAGTAAAGTGAGCCCAATAGGTAAAAGTGTAGTAATTTTAAAAGCAAGGGAGGGTATAATTGTCCAAAAAGCAGAGTAGGAGTTTATTTCGTGGACAAATATTTAAGGGCAAGTAGGAGTTTTTTTGGTGGACGGAGGAGTATTTTTTTTCCCTTTGTTGTAGGTGGTATAATAGAGTTGTAGTATAGGTGTAGGGTTGTAAGGTTGTGATGGTAAGGGATTAAGAGTTGTGAAGTGATTTAAATAAAATCCTTAAGTATTTGGTCGTTCTGTATTTGTAATACTGGTTTTGTGTTTTGCTAATATCGTGTACTTAATCAAATACAGATTAATCTAATAAATATTGTATCTCGATATCTATTTTATCGCCTTGCAAAAATCTAAATTATATTCGTAGATTTAATTCGTTCGTCGTTCTAATATTTAAATTAAATCCGTAGATTTAATTAGCTTCAAAGTCGGAAGTAATCCATGACTTTAAGTAACAATATGAATAGATGTAAATAATAGCTCCATCTCGATTAATAATTAACACGACTTCGCCAAGTCAATTATAACTTGGAATAATAATTATTCATCGATTCAATGATTCACGTCGCAGTCTTAATCATGCGAAATTAAATGCATAAGATCATACGATAACCTTGCGTCCAATAATATATAATTCAAAATCATAACTGAATTCATATAGAAATAATAAAGTGTTTCATTTTTCAATTAAAAATCTCAAGCACTATATTATTAAAATAAGATTTTATTAAAGAAAAACGAAAAACCTAAACCCTTGAAAACACAGCGAAGCAGACTAAGGGCCGAGCCTCATTAAAATCTCAACTTAAGAAAAAAAGAGTACTCGTCTACAGAAACAAACAAAAACTGTGAGGGAGCGGAGTGAGACCACCTCAGAGACTCCGGCCTGACCATTGTCCCTAGATTGCCTCGGCTACCCATCACAGAAACGAAACAAAGAAAAAGAAAAAGAAAAGAAAGCGTGAACCAACGAAAGCGCCAAAAGAAAACCCAACCAAAGCTGCTGCTAAGAAACATAATGAACTCCAAACAACCAAGAAGCTTCGTGCAACAGCCATCCAAGGACCAATACTCTAAAAAGAGCGAGACACGGTGTATCAAGGACCAGAACTCACCGCACTCAAGAACTTGATGCCAATCGGTTACGGACCCGCCGGCGGAGCAACCCAAAGAGGCCGAACTCTCCGGCCCCAGCCTTGAGCTCGCCCAAAAACTGAAAAAGAGCCGGAGAGCAGCCCACCAAACCCAACAAACCTTGAAGAAACCCGCAACAAACCAGACCCACCAAATATATGAAGAAAGACCCCAAAGAAAAAACTCCACAAAACGCAAAAGAAGCTCCTGCCATCTCTTCGAAACAACCAAACCAGGCCAAGAACTCGCCCAAGAACAAGGAACTAGCCACATCCCCACCAAACTGAGCCAACCTAAAAGAGGCAACTCACCCAAAAAAACCCACCAAGTGTAAGAAGAGATGCCCGTACTAAAGAAAATCAGGAGGCTCTGTAGCCACTCCCTCGAGAAAACCAAACCCAGCCATCTCCAACCAATCATGTAATCACAGTGCTTGTAAAAGAGCGAGATACAACGTATCGATGACCAAAACTCGCCGTTCTAAAAAAGAATACGTCCAGCAGAGGATGCTCGACAAACCAAATAACCGAAAGAACCTAAGCAATCCAGACCAAATCTAGACCTCTCCCTAGAATAGAGACGGGACCAGATCAAAATCCAGCCAAAAATAACATCCAGAGCGTTGAAATCCGGCTCAACAAAACCAACCCGCCAAGTGTCTGAGAAAAGGCCTCTACGAACAGAAGTTAAAAAACCATAAAAACTAAACCACCCGTCGAAGATGGCTATGAGTCGAGATGTCCATGCGAGCAGCATCTTTGATAATATCAATCTCAAACGGCCACCACCCCTCAGGCATCGAGTTGTGCGCAAGAATGTCCGCCACTTTATTTCCCTCTCTATAAATATACGTGGCATAAACATGAAAACTCTTAAAAATATCCAAAACATTAGACCACAAAGCTGCAAACCTCCAAGGAATAGCCGAGGATCGAGAATGCAGTAGCCGGACGATGTAAGTAGAGTCCGACTCGATCCACAAATGGTTCCAACCTCTAGCGTTAGCAATTTGCACGGCAGTAATAACCGCTAGAAGTTCGGCTTCAAAGGCATAACCGAGACCCCCTTTGATATGAAAACAGCCCTTGACCGAACAAAATTTGTCTCTAAACACTCCTCCTGCAGCAATTTGCCCCGGCGCTCCAGAAGCGGGCCCATCCGTATTAACCTTAATCCAGTTATTGGTCGAAGGCCACCAATAAACATTAACAAAAGTAGGAGGTGGAGCCGCCCGCGGCCTAACGCCAATATTTCTAAGGGTTAGCAAATCCGAGCAAGTGTTACTCATGTAACCAAGACTTTTGAAATTGCTTTCCAACTCCGAAAAAGAAGATTTAACATAAGCAAGAATACTTTTCGGATTAAAAGGCTTATCTTCAAAAATACACTTATTTCGGTGGGTCCAAATAACCCACAGCAAAGTAAGAAGACCCGCCTTCCAAAAACAATCAACTTGAGAGCTAAAATTTTTGTTCCAAGCAAAAACTAAGAGGCTATGAATGTCCGGCGCCTCCAAATCCAAAGATTGGTCAAACCAGCCCAAGAACTCCCGCCAAACCTGTTTAATCCGATCACACTTCCAAAAAATATGATCCATGGACTCCAAATCATTGAAGCAGAAAACGCAGTGATTAGGCATTATGAGACCATGCCTAATGAGCCTATCAAACGTAGGCATCCTGTTATGCAAAATACACCAACAAACCAAAGATCTCCGAGACGGAATATTACTCTCCTAAATCCACTTACCCCAGCTTACACGAGGAAAGCTATGGCAATGGTGAGAAAAAGCTAAGGCGGAGGTGACATTCCCATGCAAAGACGGCTTCCAAAAGCGAACATCCTCAGTCTCTCCAACCGGCAAAAGAAGAATATCACAAACCACGTCCGGAAAATTATCCAAAAAAGACTGAGTGAAGTGCCATATTCCCTCAAAGTAAAAATCCGCAACAGAGTTGGTCAAGAAATCATGCATGTAACCCGGAACCTCGCATTTCTCCGCAATCTTGTATCCCAGCCAATCATCAGTCTAGAAATTGGTGAACTCGCCCTTCCCAATAGAGCAATAAGAATTCCTTACAAGCGGCATAATTTCGCTCCTAAGCCCAATCCAAACAGAGGAAGGAGTGACCACCGCTTTAGGTAACCCAAAAGCTTTAAGATATCGGGCTCTCATGATGTCAAAACCGAAATCTTGCCCTTTAATAACACTCCAAGCTCGTTTCATGAGAAAACTTTTATTCATAGTAGAAAAAGAGCGTATACCAAGACCACCCTCCTCCTTAGTAGCACACATCCTAGCCCAAGCAACAGTACATGCCTGTCGTTTATCGGCATCCCCAGACCAAATAAAGTTTCTGCATTTTGAATCCAACTCTTTGAGGAGCTACTTCGGCCATCTGTATATCATCATAGAGTGCGTGAGAGAACTTTGAATAACCGAGGTCACTAGACAAACCCTTCTAGCCATGAACAGATGCCGTCCCCGCCATTTAGAGAACTTTTGGACAATCCGGTCATGAATCTGCCTGAGATAAGAAGCACGGATACGTCCAATGAAAAGAGGAACTCCCAGATACGTGAAGGGGAGAGAGCCTCTCTGGAAATTGACCTCCCTTTCAATAGCTCGACGCAAACCAGTAGGGACTTTATCATAGAAGAAAACATTGGACTTCTCTGGACTATAGATTTGACCAGACATACCCCCATAGAAGTCCAAAATATTCTTAATGGTTTTCGCATTCTCCACCGAAGCCCGACAAAAAACTAAGATGTCGTCGGCATAAAGAAGATGAGTGGGAAAGAGGCAACCCCGAACCATCCTCATAGGCGTAAGATGACCAGAGGTCACACAATTGTGAAACAGCATACTCAGCACATCTTCCGCAATGCCAAACAAGATAGGAGACAGCGGATCTCTCTGTCTCACCCCTCTAGAACAAGCGAAGTACCCATGTGTACCACCATTATATCTAATGGAAAGCCTAGCCGAATGAAGCAGGATCTCAACCCAAGATATAAACTGATGAGCAAAACCACCAACTTTCAGAACGGCCAAAAGAAAATCCCACCTGAGGGTGTCAAAAGCCTTTTTAATGTCAATTTTGCACGCCATATTTTGACCACCAGAAGTCCTTTTCATACAGTTTATCCCCTCCGATCCAAGCATGATGCAGTCATGCATAAAACGACCACTAATAAAACTAAACTGGTTCTTCGTCACATACTTCGCCGCCACCGTACTCAGACGAGTGGCTAAGATCTTAGGAATGATCTTATAGAAGAAGTTAGAAAGAACAATTGGGCGAAGATCCGTAACCGAATGAACCACCTCCTTTTTCTGTAAAAGCACCATGACACTAGCATTACAGCCAGTGGGTAGATAGGATTTTCTAAAAAACGTTTGAATGGCACACCAGATATCAGCTTTTATCACGCTCCAACAAGTATGAAAGAACTTCCCCGTGAAGCCATCCGGGCCAGGAGAACTGCTCGCTTCCATACCGAACACCGCAGCCGTGATCTCGTCTTCATTAGGAACCCCAGTAAGAATCCCATTATGGAAATCATCCACAACCGGATCAATAACCCCCTCGATAGCAGCCATCTCCAAATCGTCGTGATGTTCTTCCTGAAAAAGTTTCGAGAAGTATTCCACAATATGATTGCTGATAATATTCTGATCATAAACCACACTATCATCAATAGAGAGGTGAGAAATCAGGTGCGGCTTCTTCTTATACTTAAGCATCGTATGGAAGAAATTAGTATTTTGATCTCCGTCCTTAAGCCACTTCACTCTGCTTTTCTGCTGCAACAAACTACTCTTCCTAGAAAGAGCAACATTAATCCGAGCCTGAATCTCCACTTCCCTGTCAAACAGAGCCTCAGTATAGCCATGAATAGCAATCTGATTCTGCTCCTCCATCAGCTCACTTTGGTTGTCGGCCAACATCCTCTCAACTCTGCCAAAGACATTTTTATTCCAATCTTTCAGGACATTCCTAAGCCTTTTTAACTTCGTCATAACAGTATAAATAGGACAATTGCTATCCACCTCCTGGGACCAAGAAACAGCCACCGTATCAAGAAAATTCTCATGAGTCGTCCACATATGCAGAAACCGAAAAGGCCGAGGACCCTGCTACGAATTCTTCACGCACCTCAGGAGAAGAGGTGAATGGTCAGTGGTAATTCTTGGGAGAGCCTGCGTATAAGTATAGTCCCAAAAATTTGAAAACTCCTCCGAGAACAAACCTCTATCTATTTTTGATTCCACATGCGTAGGCATAAAGCGGCGGCCCGACCAGGTGAATCTCAAACCAACATTCGGCGGTTCGATAAAACCCACAGCTTCAATAAAATTGCAGAACTCTTGACACGCCGTCACACTAGGAAGACAATCACTGCTGCGCTCATGAGCACCTTTCACCGCGTTGAAATCACCCATAAACACCGTAGGGCCATGAATATGATCAAGTAAATCAATCCACAGATGTCTTCTGTCAATATGCGTACTAGCCCCATGCACAATGGCAAACTTGAAGCACAAATTACTCCAAGAACAATCCAAAATAACCACCTGCTCGGAAGAGAGAATAACATTAGCAATCAAATCTGGATGGACAAAACACCAAATATTAGACCGTTTCCCCACTCTGCGATTTTGATGCAGAGGGATGAGATTTAAAGAATGCCAAAAAGAATTAGGAATTTTGTGGAACTTAGCTTTCGGTTCCAAAATCCCCATAATAATAGGGTTAAAAGAGCGGGTCGCTAGGTAAATTAATAATCACGCATTACTGGATTTAAAAATAATAAAAGAGCGGGTCGCTACACACGTTGTTTGAGAATTGTGTACACTCGTTAGCTGACTTGGTGGGTTGATCTCCATCAGGCACTAACTAAGAGGCATTATAAGGGTGGTTGCTAGATGTGTTCCGAAGCATGTAATGTAAGGCCTGCCTGGGTAGCATCCCAAGGTCAATTCAACTTGTCTGAGTTACGTCCTCAAGGCAAGTGTAATGAGAGAAATGGATCCGTCCGTGGCTAAAAGGTCCGAGATCACAGCGAGTAACAGAAAGGGAGTGTGACATGTGCGCACAAATGAAAGAAATTATTTTAACATGCTTAGAAGTTCTTTCAATTTAAAACCTTCTAAGTTATGTCAATTATGATTGGATAAACTATCTTTACGAAAACATGAAATGTTTTAGACAATGCCTGCCCACTGAGTACATTAGTACTTAGCCCAAAAATACTTCCGCTGAGGCTAGGGTTCAACTTTCTATTTAGACTTCCGCTGTAGCAAAAAAAATAAATTCTTATTCGTCTTTCATTTTTTCAACTTAAGACTTTCATGTTAGATTTCGAATGATATCTCTAATTGAGTTTAGATTCTTAACTCCTAGTTTTATTCTAATGAAAGCTGGTTATCAGAAGCATGAAACGAAACTTGTGATCCAAAAGGGTTAGCCCGACTCGTTATCTTATTACTTGGATTTTAACAGGGTTTGCCCTTATTTATTTTCATGAATTGGTTGTACATCGATTGTAATTATTCCTTCAAGTTTGGGGTGTGATATATTGCGTGTGGTTTACTATGCTAGCTTAACCTTGAATAGTGCACAAGTGAATTACACCACCACTGAAAAAGAATTGCTTGCTGTGGTTTTTGCTTTAGATAAGTTTCGTGCTTACATCATTGGTTCTAAGGTAATTGTCCATAGTGATCATGCAGCTTTGAGGCATTTGTTGACCAAGTCCCAAGCCAAACCACGTCTTATCCGTTGGATTTTGTTGTTGCAAGAATTTGATCTTGAAATTAAGGATAGGAAGCGGAGTGAGAATTCCGTGGCCGATCATTTGTCTATACTTGAGCATAATGTGGTTGAGTTGGGTCACGATGTCATTCATGAGTCCTTTGCTTTTGAGCATGCATATGAACTTGCCTCTGTGCCTTGGTTTGCCGACATTGTTAATTATCTTGCTTGTGGGGAGTTAAGACCCGATCTAACATCCCAAGAAAGGAAAAGGTTCTTGGCTACTTGTAGGCACTACTATTGGGAAGACCTTTACCTCTTCAAGTTGGGTAAGGACGAGGTGATTAGGAGATGCATTCTGGATGTGGAGCAACAACAAGTGTTGAAGCTTTGCCATGATGCCATTGTGGTGGGCATTTTGGTCGACAAAAGACAGCTCACAAGGTCCTCCTATCTGGTTTGTTTTGGCCAACTCTTTTCAAAGATGCTCATCATTTTTATCTCGCTTGTGATCGGTGTCAAAGGGTTGGGAATATTGGGCACAAGAATGAAATGCCTCTCACTAGCATCCTTATTTTAGAGATATTTGATGTGTGGGGCATAGATTTCATGGCTCCATTTCCTATGTCCTATGGTTTTGAGTATATCTTGATTGCTGTAGATTATGTGTCCAAGTGGGTTGAGGCTATCCCCACAAGGACATGTGATGCTAACGTAGTCTTGATGTTTGTGCAGGAGAATATTTTATGTAGGTTTGGATTTTCCAAGGCTATCATTAGTGACGGAGGAAAACACTTTTGCAACAAGCTTTTTGATAAGTTTATGAGGAAAAATGGCTTCACACAAAAGGTTGCCACGCCCTATCATCCACAGACTTCAAGCCAAGCCGAAACAAGTAATCGGCAAATAAAGCACATCCTCGAGAAGACGGTCCAGCCATCCCGCAAAGATTGGTCTTTGAAGCTCAATGATGCCTTGTGGGCGTATCGCAACTCCTTCAAGGGAGTCCTAGAGATGAGCCCCTACTGCCTTGTTTATGGCAAGGCATGTCATTTTCTAGTGAAGGTTGAGCACCGAGCTTATTGGGCCATCAATGCAACCAATTGTAACCTTGAGACAGCGGGGAAGCATCGATCCTTGCAAATGGAAGAATTAGATGAATTGCGCAATAAGGCGTATGAGAATGAACAGATCCACAAGGATAAAGTGAAGCGGTTGCACGATAGCTGCATTGTGCCCAAGAATCTCCGACCCGGAATGAAGGTTCTCTTGTTCAACTCAAGGTTGAACCTCTTCCCGGGAAAGCTCAAGTCTCGTTGGAGTGGTCCTTTGATAAACATGCATTTTTACCTCTTAGTGTGTCATATTTGATGGTTAGTTATGAGGTTTTTGTGTGTTTGATGGTTTATTTTGAGCTTATATTGGTTTTTGGTCAAGAACTTGTCACTCGCTTGTGTTTGAACGTATTTTCAGAAATAAAGAAGCAGAATTTGGAAGATTTGGCTGCAATAGAAGTTGTAGTTCGTCTCGATAGGAGTTCGTGAGCGCAAACGGTTCGTAAATCGGAGTTCGGACGAGGGAGAACGAGCCAAAACAAAATCACTGCGCAAGGCCGCGCGAGGTCGCGCGGTCCAGGCGCGCGGCCGCGCGACTCAGCCGCGCGACGAAGACAGACCTGCTGGACAGCGCGCGCGGGCTCGGCGCGCGGGCGCGCGACCCGGCCGCACGAGACGCCGTTTTTCCGCCCAAAATTCGTTTTTTTGTGATTTTGGGTATTTTTGAGAGCTACAAGACCTAGGGCATATAAATACTCCACAAGAACTTATTCTCAGACACCTTTTATCATCTTTTATCATATTCTGACTTTTCCTGAGAGCTGTGAGCCACGGAGCAAGAGCAAGACTGAAGAATCTCGACTTCTCTACGGTTTTTCATTGTTTAATGTTCATTAGTTTTATTGAGATTGTGATTGTTAGTCATATGTCTATGTGTGGCTAAATCCCTTTTCCCAGGGTTTAGGGAGTAAACATGATTCAATTTTCTGACTGTTGATTTAATTAATTGAGATTTATATTCCTTTCTATGTTCTTGTTATAATTGCTTGCTTTATTGCTTGATCACCAATTTAGCATTATCATAGATTTTAATTTGAGATCGGGAGATGATAATTAATACCTGAACTAAGAACATAGAACACATTTATTTTAATTCTAAAGGGAATTAATAATTGTGAAGGCTTTAATCCTAGGAACTTTTGGGAGTTACATGTTAGAAGTGTGATCCGGGGACGGTAGCCTTGCATGTAATCAACGGTTTGTATGCCACGGGAGTGGGTATAGACTAGTTTTGAGATTGCCTTAGGAATCATCTTATTAATTGAATCAATCATGTTAGTTAGGAGAATCTGTTGAAACCTTTGCCTTGGGAAATTCTCTTTCTTCTGTTACTTCGCATTTTCACAGCTTGATTTCTTTTCAGTGTTTCTTTATTTTAATTTTGAATTTGTTTTCCAAAAATCAAACCTTTACAATTCGGTTTTCCAGATAGAGTAAAGTAATTAAGAATAGGCATTGATAACAATTAGTCCCTGTGGATTCGACCTTGTCACTGCTATACACAATTGCACCCGTACACTTGCGGCGTGTTAAAAGAAATTAGCGAACAAGTTTTTGGCGCCGTTGCCGGGGACTGATTTTTATCAGTACTATTCTGTTAATTGTTTGATACTACTCTGGATTTTTTTTTATTTCTGTTATTTATTTTTCTGTTCTTTATTTTTCCTGCGGTTCTGATTCTTGCGTTGGAGTTTTCTAGGTAGTGCATGAACACGCGATCTCAGAAGCTTCCTCTTGAAGATTTTGATCCTGAGATTGAAGCTACGCTCCGCCGCAAGAACAACCAAGCAAAGCAAGATAATTTGGATTCTATGGCCACTGCGGAAGAAGTCCGTGCGTTGAGAGAGCAGTTGCAGGCGGTGTTGGATGCTCAGAAAAATGCTGCTGAGCAGAAACAGCCGCCTATTGATGAGGCATTTACTCCACTGTACCAGTACCAAGAGCCGCCCAGAGTCAACGCGAATAACTTCGAGCTAAGGACTGGGCTGATTACCATGGTGCAGCAAAACCAATATGGAGGTAAAGCCGTGGAGGACCCAAATGCGCATCTGGCGCAATTCTTGGAGTTGTGCAGCACTGTCAAGATGAACGGAGTCCCAGATGACATCATACGACTCCGCCTTTTCTCATTCTCACTCCGGGATAAGGCAAAGTCATGGTATCATACTTTGCAGCTGGGAGCTAATCCTGTATGGGGGGATTTGGCTGATCTTTTCCTGCGGAAGTTCCATCCTCCCGGGCTCACATTGAAGTTAAAGATGGAGATTCTCCAATTCCAACAGTTCGATGGAGAGACACTAGCAGAGACATGGGAGAGATACCAGGAGAAGTTGAGGAAGTGCCCGTCCCATGGCTTCGATGAGGGGACTCTGGTGGTCATGTTCTATAACGCTTGTGGAGAGCGCACCAGGATGTTCATGGATACAGCTGCAGGGGGCTCATTGCTCAAGAAGGGGAGTTCTGAAGCCATGGAGATCATTGAAAGCATGGCCACCACGAGCTATCAATGGCCATCCGAGAGAGTTCACTTGAAGAAAGTTGCTGCTACCTCCAGTTCAGATCCCGTGGCATTGATTTTGACTCAGCTGGCAGAGATGAACTCAAAAATCAATGCTATGACTGTTGGCAATTCTAAGCCAGCTGTAGAGATCCCGACAGGCGTAGAAGACGTCAACTACATCAATGGCAAAAGCTATGGGAACTTTCAGCATGGGCAACAGGGTGGATACAATAGTGGACAACAGTTTCATCATGGAGGGCGTCCACATCCCAATTTGGCTTATGGGAATCCCAACAATGCAATCCAACCTCCACCAGGCTTCTCTGTTACGAATGGAATCATTAATGAAGAGAAGAAGCCAAATATAGAGGAGCTGATGATGAAGTTCATCTCCAAGGCAGATGAGAGGATGGAAAAGCTAGAGTCCAATGCCGTTGCTGTGGGGACTCAAATGAAGATGTTCGAGACCCAATTGGGTCAAGTAGCCACCGCCGTCAACAAACTCCAACAGTCGGGTAACCTCTTAAACAATGCCAAGGTGAACCCAAAGGAGCAATGCATGGCCATTGGATTGAAGAATGAAGCCCCCTCAGAAGGCAACCACGGATCTCATGAGATGGAGAAAGAAGAGCTCTCGTGGAAAGTCTGGGAGGAAGGCCGACGACTTCCACCTCATCTGCGTCCTCCTGGGTATTTGCCGTTTCCCCAGCGTCACTTTAAGATGGTTGATCTGCCGAGCGGGACTACACAGGAAGGGGCCATGACGGCAAAAGAGGAGAGCGCACGGCTGATTGAGGAAAAAGCTGAGGAGGTCACTGTTGAGGTTTCTGGCAGAAAGAAGGATGAAAAGCAAAAAGCTACTTCGCCAGAAACTGTGGCCATTCCTCTCCCTAAGCGCCATAAGAAAGAGAGGGTGAAGGAGCAGTTCTCCAAGTTCTTAGAGATCTTCAGGAAAGTGCACATTAATATTCCATTGGTGGAAGCACTGCAGGAGATGCCGCAGTATGTTAGATTCCTGAAGGAGATTATCTCGAGGAAGAGGAGGCTGGAAGAGTTTGAGACGGTGAATCTCAATGAAGAATGCAGCGCAATCTTGCAGAGGAAGCTGCCGGCAAAGGTCAAAGATCCGGGCAGCTTCACACTTTCCTGCATTATTGGAAGCCAGCATTTCGGAAGGTCACTCTGCGACCTGGGGGCGAGCATAAATCTTATGCCTCTATTGGTTTTTCAGCAGCTGGAAATTGGAGAGTTGAAGCAGACATCAATGAGGCTGCAGATGGCGGACAGGTCGGTCACCTACCCTCGTGGAATTGTGGAGAACGTACTCGTGAAGGTGGGGGATTTTATTTTCCCTGCAGATTTTGTGGTTCTAGACATTGAGGATGACAACAAAATTCTGCTGATTTTGGGGCGCCCGTTCCTGGCAACGGGAAGAGCTTTGATTGATGTGGAGAAAGGAGAGCTCACAATGCGAGTTCATGATGAGAGCCGAACTTTCCATGTCTATGAACCATGCCACATCCACAAAGATGAAGCACCAAAGAAAGCAAAAGATCCGGGCAAGGTAAGTGTTGATGTTTTTAATACATTTGATGCGGATCCTTTTTCTTGGCAGGACCCAGGTGATCGGAAGTTTAAAGAAGGAGTGTTGGTTGAGAAGCATGAAGCAGGGAGAAGCTGTTCGCAGCACTGCTTGTACCAGCCTCCTTGATGAGTTTGCTGTTCAGTCGAGCTAACGACGTTAAAAATAGCGCTTATTGGGAGGCAACCCAATTTCTGGTTAGTTTGTTCCTTTTCGTTTGTTTGTTTGTTTGTTTTCGTGCCCCACAAATCCTTTTCAAACTTATTCTCTTTGGTGGTGAATAAGTTTGGGGGGATGTGTCTTTGTGGGTGCACTTTTCTTTTTGGTTGTCTTTGTTTGTGTCGTCGTTGAGTTTTCTTAGTCTTGCTTTGGTGGTTTCTTCGTGATGTTACCTTGATGATGATGTGAGTAGTGTAGAGTTTTGTGGATAACTGGTTCATGATTATTTCTGTTTAAAACTTGTGAAATTGCATGCGTTTGTGTTGATATTGTTGTGATTGAGCATGAATGATGAATGATAAGCATGGTCTCTATGTGGTTGCAATCAATGAAATAAGCTGTGAGTTTTGAGCCTTGACTGTCATTATTTTTACAGTCTTATTTCTTATTCTTGAGTGATTGTTTGAGTATGCTTGTGTCTCACTAGAACTTGTCTTGGTTTCTCCCTCGAGGTCACATAGTGTGCTTAATAACTTTGAGATGATAGAAGGCCATCTTTGCTAGCCTATTTATCCCATATTTGTCCTATATCTTTATATGATCCTAGTTCAACCCCTTTGAGCCTTATTTTTCCATATTCGTTGATTTAGCTATGGGTGAGAGCTTGGAAATTGTTAATATGGAATAGTTGGTTTGTGGAGATGAATGATCATGAGTTATGTTTTGTGGTTTCAAATTGAAAATCCTAGTACCCTACAAGTTGTTGAAAAAAAAAAAAAAAAGAATGGTGGAGAAAAGAAAAAAAGAAAAGAAAAGAGAGAGCAAAAGAATTGAAAAAATGGGTACATAGGATGCATTAGAGAGACATAATGTTATGAGAAATAATTGTTGAGTTGTGATGATTTCTCGCATTGAAAAATCTGGTTTTGTGAGAGGTGGAAGATGGTATGGTTTAAGAATGTTATAAGGTTGGTGATCGAGCTACATTGAGGAGTATCTTTTAGTCACTCAGCCAAATTTATCCTACCTTACCAAAGAGCCTACATTACAACCTTCAATAAAGACCTTTTTGATCTTGGTTATAGGAGCACACATTTAGTGGTGGAGAGGTGAGACGATTGACAAGCTTATGGATGAGTACTTGTTTAGCTTGAACTGAGCGTATACACGTCCTTTTTGAATTGATACACTTGAGAGTTGAGAGTTCTTATATTCTTTATCTTTTTGGTGAGGATTGCAATTCATTGAGACCATAATTTGAGTTTGTCATGATTGTGATATTGTGATGATAGGAGATACAAATGCATGTTGGTATTTTGTTGACAAATCTGAAGCCATAATGTTATCCACTTTTCTCGGCGCTCTTGTTGATTCATTCTTGGTTCATCTTTGTTTTGTCCGAGGACGGACAATAGTTCAAGTTTGGGGGGTTGATAAACATGCATTTTTACCTCTTAGTGTGTCATATTTGATGGTTAGTTATGAGATTTTTGTGTGTTTGATGGTTTATTTTGAGCTTATATTGGTTTTTGGTCAAGAACTTGTCACTCGCTTGTGTTTGAACGTATTTTCAGAAATAAAGAAGCAGAATTTGGAAGATTTGGCTGAAATAGAAGTTGTAGTTCGTCTCGATAGGAGTTCCTGAGCGCAAACGGTTCGTAAATCGGAGTTCGGACGAGGGAGAACGAGCCAAAACAAAATCACTGCGCAAGGCCGCGCGAGGTCGCGCGGTCCAGGAGCGCGGCCGCGCGACGAAGACAGACCTGCTGGACGCGCGGGCTCGGCGTGCGGGCGCGCGACCCGGCCGCGCGAGACGCCGTTTTTCCGCCCAAAATTCGGTTTTTTTGTGATTTTGGGTATTTTTGAGAGCTACAAGACCTAGGGCATATAAATACTCCCCAAGAACTTATTCTCAGACACCTTTTATCATCTTTTATCATATTCTGACTTTTCCTGAGAGCTGTGAGACACGGAGCAAGAGCAAGACTGAAGAATCTCGACTTCTCTACGGTTTTTCATTGTTTAATGTTCATTAGTTTTATTGAGATTGTGATTGTTAGTCATATGTCTATGTGTGGCTAAATCCCTTTTCCCAGGGTTTAGGGAGTAAACATGATTCAATTTTCTGACTGTTGATTTAATTAATTGAGATTTATATTCCTTTCTATGTTCTTGTTATAATTGCTTGCTTTATTGCTTGATCACCAATTTAGCATTATCATAGGTTTTAATTTGAGATCGGGAGATGATAATTAATACCTGAACTAAGAACATAGAACACATTTATTTTAATTCTAAAGGGAATTAATAATTGTGAAGGCTTTAATCCTAGGAACTTTTGGGAGTTACATGTTAGAAGTGTGATCCGGGGACGGTAGCCTTGCATGTAATCAACGGTTTGTATGCCACGGGAGTGGGTATAGACTAGTTTTGAGATTGCCTTAGGAATCATCTTATTAATTGAATCAATCATGTTAGTTAGGAGAATCTGTTGAAACCTTTGCCTTGGGAAATTCTCTTTCTTCTGTTACTTCGCATTTTCACAGCTTGATTTCTTTTCAGTGTTTCTTTATTTTAATTTTGAATTTGTTTTCCAAAAATCAAACCTTTACAATTCGGTTTTCCAGATAGAGTAAAGTAATTAAGAATAGGCATTGATAACAATTAGTCCATGTGGATTCGACCTTGTCACTGCTATACACAATTGCACCCGTACACTTGCGGCGTGTTAAAAGAAATTAGCGAACATCCTTTCATCCTTACGGAGATCCTTCCTCATGGTGTCGTGGTTTTAAGCAAGGAGAACGCCGATGAGCACTTCACCGTGAATGGGCATAGGGTGAAGCCCTACTTGGAGCATGGTTCTTCTCCCGTTGCAGTGGAGTCCCAAGCACTCTATGATCCGGTTTCTTAACCGAGCTTTCTTGTGTCGAGCTTGATCTATGCCTAATTGTTCATATTTTGGGGGTTTGCATGTGCGTATTTTAAGTTAAATATTCTGGAAATTGGTGCGTTTATGGGTTTGTTTTATGCTTTGCAGGAGATTCTGATTTTATAGATGGAAGAGTGTGATGTTGGAGATTTTGGGTCAGAATTATGTACTTAGGCGCAAAATGGGTGTCCAGAGCTAAAAGTCCACGCTAGAGCAGAGCTGAGAAGCTGCGCCAGAGCAGAGCTAAGAAGCTGTGCCAGAGCAGAGCCGTGCAGATAGGTCTGCACCAGAGCAGAGCCGACTTCATAGTCACAGCTGACCATCTCCAGAGCTGAATTCTCCAGAGCAGAACAAACTTATCTGAGCAGAGCTAAACTTATCAGAGCAGAGCTAAACTTGTCAAAGCAGAGCTAAAAGTCGACAGAGCTGAATTTACGCGCCAGAGTAAACACAATTCCAGAGCTGAGTTCCAACTCTTCTATGTCTCGCCAGAGCTCGCTAATTCCAGAGCTGACTTCCAGCTCTGGCATACCTTTCCAGAGCCGCTTACGTTTCCGGACTTAGCAAATCTTCGCCAGAGTTAACGTTACTTGCAAAGCACGCTGCCAGCTGTACTTACCTTTGAATGCACGATGTTTATCTTAAAGAGTCCAGTTTTGCAAGGCCGATTTTGATGTTAATTAGGGTTGGAATGAAGTCTATAAATAGTGTCTTGTTATTCATTGTAAAAATCAACCCTTTGCCCTAATCTTTAGTTTCCGCTAGGCAACCAAAGACTTTAGGTTTTTATTGCTTTCATAATTCTTAGTTTCGAATTCTGTTCTAGTTCGTTTATTATAGTTCTTTCAATTCACGTGTTAGTTAGTTCTTCGTTTAGAGTTCTAATCAAGTGACAAGTTGCTTTAGTTTAATTTCAAGTTAAGTTTAATTCCAAGCTTTAGTTAATTTTACTGCTTTCAAACAAACTTTACTGCTTTTCTTTACTGCTTTCTTGTGACATAATTAAAAGCCCATAAAGATCTTTCTTGAGAGACGACATTGGGTTAACTTACCACTGCTAGGATGTCCTTGTTCTATTGCAAGTCAATCTAGAGGTATTTCTAGTTGAGTCAAATTTTGGCGCTGTTGCCGGGAAAGGTTTTAGGCGTTTAGTTGTGTCACTTTCTTTTCAGTCTTTAATTGCTTTCTTTTCTTACGTTTTTGTTTTTACTTTTTGTTAGAGTCAGTGTTGACTCCGACAATGTTGGGACCAATGTTGATAACATACGTGTTTTCAATGTTGGGTGGAATGTTGATAACATTCATGGTGTCAACATTTCTGGGTTTTCAACCAACATTCCGGAGTCTGCCTTGACTCCATACTTTGACTCTCCATTGGTAATTGTATATATTTAATCTTTACCTTCCTTTCACGTTTTCTTATTCTTTGGTTGTGGAATAAATGTTTGATGCTTGTTGACCACGTTTTTAATAAGTGAAAAGGTGGTTTATCATGGTCCAAAGTAGTGGGCTGTTAGTTCCTATTTTTCAGGACCCATGATCTCTCAACCAACATTCCAGACTGGTCGACTGACAGTTTTCGGAGGTGGATTGCGGCGGTTATAGGAAGCTTCTGGAAGTGGAAAGTGGAGGGAACTAACCACGACATGAAGGTCTATAAAAGCAGCAAGAAACCTCATTCATCCTTACGTTTTGGAAGTGCAAAATCAGAGACTCAACATTCACTCACAACCATCTCGTCATTTTCCTGCTGCAAACGTGTCACCGGTTCTTCAAGGATTGCTTTGACGAAGTAGACTTAGGCAGCCAATCTGTAAAGTCTATCTTTGTATCGACGGGACGTCGAGGGCAAGAGTTGAAGTGCAAGGCCATTGGAGCGTAGCAGGTTGTTTGCTTTGTCCGATTAACTTTTGTTATTCGGCTGTTTTGGATTCTGTGTTGTATCAACATTGTAGTACTGAAAGTAGATAGGTTGGTTTATCTTAGGCAGTCATTCTGTAAAGATAGATCTCCAAGAAGATCCAAATCTGTACTTTGTATTGTTGATTCAACATAGTGATTTTAGCCTTGAGGCACTCACGGGTTATTTATAATCCGTGAAAAAAGTATTCCTGTGTGTTATTTATTTCCGCTGCATGTTGATAGTAATGTTAGTAACATTCTGTTGATAACATTGCATTCAACATTACTCTTTTCTTTACACAGTTTTACTTTATTGGTAATTTGGGGCCCTAAACTCTTTCAATTGGCATCAAGAGCAGGTTCTTGACGTACTAAGAATCGATTCCTGTGTGCAAAATTACCACTTATGGATTTGTCAAGTGTGTCGGCTCGACCTCCTACTCTTGATAGTGGTGGGAAGAACTACAACTTGTGGAAAACTAGGATGAAAATCTATATCAAATCTATTGATGAACGTGCCTGGGTGGCTGTGTTGGATGGGTGGACTCCACCGCGTACCACTGATGAAAATGGAGTTACATCTCTCACACCCGAGAGTCAATGGTCTGCTGATGAAAGACTCATTTCTAATCACAACTCCAGAGCCTTAAATGCTATCTTTATCTCTGTTGATGTTCCTGCCTTTCGCATGATTTCTAATTGCACGGAAGCTCGAGATGCTTGGCTCATTTTGCAGGAACAATGTGAAGGATCAGCCAGTGTTAGAGCAACAAAAATGCGAATGTTGACCACCAAATTTGAGATTTTAAGAATGCGCGATGATGAGACTTTCTCTGCATACTATGAAAAACTTTGTGAAATCTCAAATGAAGCTGTTGGACTTGGTGAACCTATTAGCAACGAAAGATTGGTCAGTAAGATACTGAGATCTCTGCCTGAAAGGTATAACATGAAAATCTCTTCAATTGAAGAAACTGCTGATGTTGCTACCTTGCGTGTTAGGGATCTGGTCAGTAAGTTGTTAACTTTTGAGATGAATCTCGAACAGCAGAAAGCTGATCATGTGTCCAAAAGTGTGGCTTTTCGTGTTGAAAAGATTCCTGAAAACTCTGAAATTACTAACTTGTCTGAGTGTACAGATGTTGATCCCGAGGAGGAAGATGATGTTAATCTTGCTATGTTGGTTAAAAATTTTAACAACATGCTGAAATCCTTTAAGAAAGGAAAATCCAAAAATGGTTTTAGGAAACCTTCTGGGATGTCTGCTGGATCTTCATCCAACATCACCAATGTTAAGAAGAATGTTGGAACAACATCTGAAGTAAGAAGTGTTTATCACATTCAGTGCAGGGGCTGTCAAGGGATGGGTCACTATGCAAATGAGTGTCCCACAGTTGCAAGAAAAAGGCATTCTGATCTTACTGCAACTCTTAGTGATGACTCAGATTCTGAGGAGGAAAAAGTTCTCCTTATGGCTACAGTTGATGAAGAGCTTTTGCAGGAAGAAGACATGATTGGAGCCCTTGAAAATCTTGATGATGAAATGATTTTTTCAGATAGTTTTTCTGAATCTGGAACTCTAAGTGTTGATGACAATATTTCCAGATCCGACTGTGGTGTTGATCTGGTTGATGTGTCTGACAATATGAATGTTGATGATGATGTTGCCAACACTGACGTGAACATCTCTTCTGAAAATAATCAGTTTGATGTGTTTTTTAACAATGATGTTTTTGACATGGACACTGATGTTCAGGAGATTGATGGGATGAAGATCCCCACTAACACAACGAACTGGTATGAAATGACTATTCTTGATGATTTCAACTCTAGTATACCGGATTTTTGTTGTGTTGCAGCCTTGGAAGAACAGGAGAGTGATCCACTGAAAGAGATGGAGAATTTTAAAGATCTCTATGAGATTGTTGATTCTCAATGTCGGGAGTTGAGAAATGACATCTGTATGTTGGTTGATGAAAACCAAAATCTCAAAGGGCAAATTACAAGGCTTGAAAGGATGCTCTTTCAACGTGATGTTGAACTTGATATACTCCGAGGTAAAGTTTGTGATTCTGAAAGGGTGTTTAAACGGTTTAACAAAGGGACCTCATGTTTAAATGAAGTTCTGTCTCATGGTCAGCATAGTAATTCTGGTATTGGTTTCTGTGCTAATGAGCAAAGAAAGCAACATCGTAATACTACTGTTTTTGTTAAAGAAAAGAATGTCAGTGTGAATGTTGACAACATTAAGGATCCTCATAAGAAAAGCAAAAAGAAAAAAACCTATGTTTGTCATTATTGTTCTGCTCCTGGACATATCAAACCTCATTGTGTCAAATACATAAGTGATTGTGCTGTAAAATCTACGACACAAATGTTTGACTGTTACCAGAAGAATGTTAGTAACACTGGCAGGTTTGACTTTAACAGATTGTTGGATAAGAGAGAACAGAATGAAACCTGTAATACTGTTGTCTACACCTCTTTGAATGCTAATATTTCTGAGAATTGGTACTTTGACAGTGGGTGTTCTAGACATATGACAGGAACAAAGGCTTTACTCTCTGATTTTGTTCCAACATCTGGAGGAAAAGTCACTTTTGGAGGAGGTGCGAAAGGAACAATTCTGGGGAAAGGAGTTCTCAATGTTACTGATTTTCCTAAATTAAAAGATGTGTATCTTGTTGAAGGGCTTAAGGCTAACCTGTTTAGCATAAGTCAGTTATGTGATGCAGGTATGACTGTAAAGTTCGACAAACATCTTTGTGAAGTCTTTGATGACACAAATCAGTGTGTGATGATGGGAAAAAGGTCGTCTGACAATTGCTACAAGTCCCAAGAAGAGACATTCTGCAATGCAGTCAAACTTGATGATGTTGAGCTATGGCATCAACGACTGGGACATGTTAACTTCAAGAATATTCAAAAGTTGATCACGCATGATGTAGTTCGAGGCCTTCCTAATCTGAACTTCAAGAAAGATGTTGTGTGTCAACCTTGCCAGAAGGGGAAGCAACACAAAACAGCTCATCCAATGTTGTCAACATGTTGTACCTCGAAATGCTTCGAACTCCTACATATGGATCTGATGGGACCCATTGAAGTTGAAAGCTTAGGAGGAAAATGGTATGTACTTGTGTGTGCTGATGATTTTTCAAGATATACTTGGGTTGAATTCTTGAAAACAAAATCTGAAACCTTTGTTCATTTTAAGAAACTGTATAAAAGGTTTAGAGTTCAATATGGCCAGTATGTTGGAAGAATTAGGACTGACCATGGCAAAGAATTTGAGAACTCTCTCTTTGATAACTTCTGCACTAACAATGGAATTTTCCATGAGTTCTCTGCACCCAAAACTCCTCAGCAAAATGGTGTTGCCGAAAGAAAGAATAGAACCATTCAGGAAATGGTGAGAGCTATGTTGCAAGCAAAAGGTCTCTCCAAACGACTATGGGCTGAGGCTGTAAGTACAGCATGTCACATCATCAATAGGGTGTACATGAGACCAGGTACTATGTTAACTCCGTATGAGATCCTCAAAGGCAAGAAGCCTAATCTCAAGTACTTTCATGTTTTTGGATGTGTCTGTCACATCTTGAATGACCGTGATCATCTTAACAAGTTTGATTCTAAAAGTGACAAAGGTCTCTTTCTTGGATATTCTGTGAATAGTCATGCGTTTCGTGTATATAACCTCAGAACTAAGACTATTCAAGAGACTGTTAATGTTGTGTTTGATGATTCTCTTAGTCTCATTGATAGAACAGAGGATGAAGATGTTACTGAGCTACTTGAGGAGCCCAACAACATAAGTCATGCTTCTGATCACCACAGAAGTGGCAATGATGGTACAACATCTGTACCAACATCTGATGTTACTTCGTCCGGGTCAACATCAGAAGGAGAAGCTGGCAACTAAGTGTCGGACTCTGAAGAAGAGTTGGAAGCTCAATTTCTTCATGATTCCATTAGACGAGATCCCCCAAGTCATGTGAGAAGAGATCATCCAAGTTCTCAAATCATCGGAGATGTTGGTGAAAAAGTGGTCACTCGACAGAAGAAGGGAGTCAATTACAAAGAGTTGGTAAGAATTGCATGTATGACTTCTGTGTGTGAGCTAGCTGAGGTTGAATGTTATCTGTCTCTTGTTGAACCTAAGAATGTTGCTGATGCTCTTAAAGATGTTATGTGGGTCAATGCTATGCATGAAGAACTTAATCAGTTTATTAGAAATGATGTGTGGGATCTTGTTCCTAGACCACATAACAAGAATGTTATTGGTACTAAGTGGATTTTCAAGAATAAAACTGATGAGTCTGGTAACATTGTTAGAAACAAAGCTAGATTGGTAGCACAGGGGTATACGCAAGTGGAAGGGATCGATTTTGATGAAACTTTTGCTCCCGTTGCTAGAATTGAGTCAATTAGGCTGTTGTTTGCCATTGCTTGTCAGTTTGGGATCTCCTTGTTACAAATGGATGTTAAGAGTGCCTTTCTAAATGGTGTCTTATCTGAGGAAGCCTATGTTGAACAGCCTAAAGGATTTGAAAACACTAGTAAGCCTGATCATGTGTTTAAACTTAAAAAGGCTTTGTATGGCTTAAAACAAGCACCACGTGCATGGTATGAAAGGTTGACTGTGTTTCTCCTTGATTATGGTTTTTCTCGTGGTCAAGTTGATAAAACTTTGTTCATCAAAAGGCATGCTGGTAACACTATCATTGCACAGATTTATGTTGATGATATTGTGTTTGGTGCAACTAATGAAAAACTTGTGAAGGATTTTGTTAAGGCCATGTCTACCACATTCGAAATGAGTATGGTGGGGCAATTGAATTTTTTCCTAGGTTTACAGGTAACACAAACTCCTGAAGGCATTTTCTTCTCTCAAAGCAAGTACTCGAAAAGTCTTGTTCAAAGATTTGGCCTAGAGTCTGCTAAACACATGAGAACTCCCATGGGTTCCACTGACAGATTATGCAGGGACGATGTTGGACGTGATGTTGATCCAACACTATACAGAGGAATGATTGGCAGTCTGCTTTATCTAACTGCAAGTAGACCTGACATTCTGTACAGTGTAGGAGTGTGTGCTAGGTACCAAGCTCAGCCAAAGGAGTCACATTTGAAGGCTGTTAAACGCATCATACGCTATGTTGCTGGAACACCTGAACTTGGAATGTGGTATTCTAAAGACACTAACTCTAACATTGTTGGATTTAGTGATGCTGATTGGGCAGGTGATGCTGATGACAGAAAAAGTACAAGTGGAGGATGTTATATCTTGGGAAACAATGTTGTGTCCTGGTCAAGCAAGAAACAAAATTGTGTTTCGCTCTCTATTGCTGAAGCCGAATACATTGCTGCTGGCAGTTGTTGTGCTCAACTTCTTTGGCTCAGACAGATGTTGGATGACTATGGTATGGAAAGCAACATCTTGACTGTCATGTGTGACAACACTAGTGCTATAGAGATTTCTAAGAATCCTGTTCAACACTCTCGCACAAAGCACATTGATATTCGTCATCATTTTATAAGAGATCTTGTTGAGAAAAAGCTCATTGTGTTGGAATACATTCCTACTGAAAAACAACTTGCTGATATTTTTACCAAGGCTTTAGATTTTGAGAGATTCTCCCATCTTAGGAAGTCTCTCGGTTTGTGCTGCATTTAAATGTTCTTGCTTGTGAGATGTTAGGACTTAGGTTTTCTTTGTTGGACCCTAACATCTTTATTTTTTTTCTTGTGTTTGTTTTTTTTCTTTTGTTTAGGCATATGCATGTTGGAGCCTGTGTTACTGAAAGTGCATTGTCCATGTTGGTTGATTTGATGTTATTCGATTTAATCGGTTCATGTTGTGTTCTTTTAGCAGAAGTTGAATAAAAAAAAAAAAAATTTGATGTTATAAGACCGGTAGCACAAGAGTGAGGCTTAATGGTCATAAAACATCTGAAAATAAATGGATCTTCACTTCTTTCATCTAAGTACTCGGGGCACGGCGTTCGCTGCGACGATGCACTCAGGGAAAACGGATGTTGAGTTTTTTAGATCTCAAAGTGTTTCGTTTTATTGGTTTTACCTCTGCTGAAAGAATCATAGTCTGTTGTTCTGGATGTTGAATAACATTGTCTTCTAATGTTGGACTAACATTTGATGTAACATTGGCTCTACTGTTTTGTTTCAATAGACATTTTCTTTCTCTTCTCTGGCTCTCTCTCCTTATCTTTTTCCTTGGTGGTCTTATCTGTTAATTGTGTTTCTAGGGTTTGTTTGTTTAATGCGTGATCCGTTTCTCCTTATCTCTTATGATATGATTTTCGAATTTTGATTTGTTTTTGTGAGGGAGATTTTTATGGGATTTGTGTTTATCTCGTGGCTTAGTGGTTGATGTTGGCTGGGGTCTTCTCGTTTGTATATAAGGGGGTTGTTCTGATTATTATTTACTACCTTTCATTTCACAAACCCTTCTATCGAGATTTGTGCAGTCTTTCTTTGAAGCTCAAAAGTCATGGACAAAAATCCTGATCTTTCCTCTCTCATCAAGAGTCTGATCCAACACTTTGGATCACCGGAAAGTGCTGCCAAACATCTCTCCACCCTCCCTCAGATGGCCGGATCAACTGACAAACCCTCGTCTTCTCAAACTCCGATGGAAGTCGCGGGAGGATCTTTTCCTCTAGCTCCTTCTCCAAAAGGCTCTCCGAAGAGAAGCACCACTGAATCGTCTGTAGGGGCTGATGTTGATCCTGTCTCTCTGCAAATGGTTGAAACTCCCATCAACCCTGAGCCGATCTCCACTGTTCCTTCCCTTGAGAATGTTCTTTCAAAAATGGCGCCTGATTTCTCTGCGAAAGTTGACGAAAATCTCACGAAGGGGAAAACTTCTCTTCCAAACCCCATTGTTCATGCGACCTCGG
The DNA here is from genome assembly GCF_028751815.1 of Salvia miltiorrhiza. Classification (NCBI taxonomy): domain Eukaryota; kingdom Viridiplantae; phylum Streptophyta; class Magnoliopsida; order Lamiales; family Lamiaceae; genus Salvia; species Salvia miltiorrhiza. Next base: position 42,937,540 of record NC_080394.1, on the reverse strand, counting down.
AAAAATCCACAGGACTTCCAGCTGTTGGTGTTACTCAACATCAAACTTCACTTCCTACTCCAAGCGAAGAGTCAATTCCGTCTTCAAAAGAGGAATCAGCGCATGCTTCTCCAGATACCTCTTTGGAGAGAATTGGAGAAATTGCCAAAGAGGCCCTGCTTGATCTTGCTTCACAACTGGGGTCAGATGTTGATAAAGCTTCTGCTGTTGCTGTAGAAGAATGTGTCGCTAGAGATATTCCCACATCCATGGATGTTGATGACTCTGAAAAAATTCCTGATGTTGGTCAGGATGTTGATCCAGAAGAAAGCACAGATGTTATTGATGTTGACACCTTTGTCCCTGACAAGAAAAGCTGAAAACGTAAAGCAGGAATGGCCTCTCTCAGGAGGTCCTCAAGGTCAAAATCCACACGGGTGATCCCTTCTACTCTAAATCTTCCTAGCCGAGAAGACAGTGATGTTGGTCCAACATCACAGCCTCCTGTTCTCAAGCCAAAGGTTGAGCATTCTCCCACCTCAAAGAGCAGAAAGGTATCCTCTACCTCTCACACTACCTCCCCTCGCATCAGCTGCTCTGGAAGCTCCTCTGAATCAGAGGCTGAGGTTAGTAAGTCATACTCCACTCGTTTTTACACTCGTGAAGCAAAGAATGCTCTCAAAGTGTTGGCTGCTAGGAAGTTTCATAATGATAGACGTGCGGATGAGGATTTCTTTTCAAAGTATAGGCTTGATATTCTCTTGCAAGATAGGGGTATGTGGGGTACGGTTGTAAATGTTTTTCCCTATGATGCTGATATTGTTAGGGAGTTCTATGTTAATCTGATGACAGAAGCCTTTGACCCAAAATCTATCAAGTTTGGGAAAGTATTTGTTAGGGGTAAAGGTCTTTGATTTCTCCCCATCTGCCATTAACAAAGCTTGTTACACTGCGAATACCAACACTGATGATGTTGAGGTTGATGATGATGAGATGACTAGAGAGTTGACTGGAGGGAAACTTAAGGCTTGGACCTCGAAGTTTGCTGCTTCCACTCTGTCTTGGAAATATTCTGTGCTTCACAAGATTGCAGTTTACAACTGGCTTCCAAGCAAAAACACTACTGCTCTAACCAAAGAACAAGCTGAATTTATCTTTAAAGTTGGTAAGCCTCTGGCTTTCAACTTTGGTGAGCAAGTGTTTGCTAACATCTCTCGTGCAGCCTTTAAATCCACAGGTGGAAGTATGCTTCCCTTCCCAAGCCTCATCTATAATCTCTTGGTTCAGCAAAAACTCAAGGAGAGAGAGGAAATTGTGCTTGTTGAAGAGAAGAATCTACTTGAGTTTTCCAAAACCCTCCTCACTCCTGATCGTGTCAAAGATCTCCCCTACGAACCTCCACGTGCTGGTCCTACCTTGTCTCCTCAGCCTGATGATGAAGCTGACTCTGCTAAAGTTGAGATTGACATGTATGGTGAAGCCGAAGATGTTGATCGTGCGACTTCTCCTGATGTTGCACTTGATGGTTCCAACATCATTTCTGTCAAAGCACATCTCACTAGAGAAACATCCACATCTCGTAAAGGCAAGGAACCAGCTGGAGATTCAGAAGTTGAGATTGATCTTGATGTTGCAGAGCTTATCAAGGCCAGAGAGGATCTTCTCAAGCTCAAAAGACAAGTGCAGTTGATGGTGGATCGGACGATCAAGATGGGACAGGACATGCTTGCCCGGGTTGAATGTTGTGACCAAGTCTTCGCCAAACTCCTACCTTTTCCTTCTTCAACAAAAAAGGGGGAGTAGTGTTCTGAAATTTGTTGGCAGTTTTTGTTCCAAAACATTTATTGTTTCTTTGGTGATGTGTTTGATGCGTGGACATCGTGATTTTTTGTGGTGCATGAGCACCTGTTTTTGGTAACATAATTTATGTTATCTTGGTTTTTGATTATCTGTTGGTTCAACATTTATCATGTTTTTTTGGATATACCTTCGTATATTGTGTGGGCAGGTTAAATGAAGGTCTTGGCCTTCGGCCGACCTTCATTTTGATCAAGTAAAGCCTGTTTGTGTAAGGTTTCATCTTGGTTTTTGATCAATGTTGATCGAGAGGTTAAATGCTCTGAATGTTGCTGCTTGCTTTTGTTCATTCTGAGTATGTTGATCGAGAGGTTTAATACTTTGAAAGCTGTTTGTTTTTCTCTCTTCTGTTTTGCAGGTTCTTTTGTTTATTCAGGGGAAGTCCTTAACTTTCTCTTGGTTGTTTCAAACCGAGTGTTGTGCCAACATTCAGTTTGTGTTTCTTAAGGTTGTACCTCAAGTGCTTCTTAAGGTTGTACCTCTTGTTTGTTTCAGGGGGAGTGTTTACGACATCTCCTCTGGACTGATTTTGAGGTTCACCTCCTGTTTGATTAAGGGGGAGTTTCTAACTCTTTCTTGATCTGAAAAACCTGTAACATAGAATTCTTTTCTGTATATTGTTTTTTCTGTGTTTGTGTTTTTGTTGCAGGAAGGAAAAGATTAAGGGGGAGATTGTTAGAGTCAATGTTGACTCCGACAATGTTGGGACCAATGTTGATAACATACGTGTTTTCAATGTTGGGTGGAATGTTGATAACATTCATGGTGTCAACATTTCTGGGTTTTCAACCAACATTCCGGAGTCTGCCTTGACTCCATACTTTGACTCTCCATTGGTAATTGTATATATTTAATCTTTACCTTCCTTTCACGTTTTCTTATTCTTTGGTTGTGGAATAAATGTTTGATGCTTGTTGACCACGTTTTTAATAAGTGAAAAGGTGGTTTATCATGGTCCAAAGTAGTGGGCTGTTAGTTCCTATTTTTCAGGACCCATGATCTCTCAACCAACATTCTAGACTGGTCGACTGGCAGTTTTCGGAGGTGGATTGCGGCGGTTATAGGAAGCTTCTGGAAGTGGAAAGTGGAGGGAACTAACCACGACATGAAGGTCTATAAAAGCAGCAAGAAACCTCATTCATCCTTACGTTTTGGAAGTGCAAAATCAGAGACTCAACATTCACTCACAACCATCTCGTCATTTTCCTGCTGCAAACGTGTCACCGGTTCTTCAAGGATTGCTTTGACGAAGTAGACTTAGGCAGCCAATCTGTAAAGTCTATCTTTGTATCGACGGGACGTCGAGGGCAAGAGTTGAAGTGCAAGGCCATTGGAGCGTAGCAGGTTGTTTGCTTTGTCCGATTAACTTTTGTTATTCGGCTGTTTTGGATTCTGTGTTGTATCAACATTGTAGTACTGAAAGTAGATAGGTTGGTTTATCTTAGGCAGTCATTCTGTAAAGATAGATCTCCAAGAAGATCCAAATCTGTACTTTGTATTGTTGATTCAACATAGTGATTTTAGCCTTGAGGCACTCACGGGTTATTTATAATCCGTGAAAAAAGTATTCCTGTGTGTTATTTATTTCCGCTGCATGTTGATAGTAATGTTAGTAACATTCTGTTGATAACATTGCATTCAACATTACTCTTTTCTTTACACAGTTTTACTTTATTGGTAATTTGGGGCACTAAACTCTTTCACTTTTCTTTCCATCCGGTGCGTTTGATCCGTTTGTTTAGTGTTGTGCATGCAGGGACGCCGTAGTCTTAAAGGCAAACTGGTGTCTCCATTGCATAGTACGAGCGAAGGGATTTTCAGAAAAAACAGCTGCAAATGAGTTTTTGCAGAGGACAGAGCAAACGATTCTGAGTCTGACTCTAAGGAAAGGAGCGTGCCAGAGCAGACGAATTCTACTCTGACTCTGGCTCTGGATCTGACTCTAACTCTCCAGAGCAAATCGTGGAAGAGGAGAAAGAAAAGCTTCCAGAACCGCCCGTGAGCTCTGACTCTGACCATTCAGAGCAACCCGCAAAAGAGAAACCAGAAGATTATACAGTGCAGACCATAGACACGGAGGAGGAAGCCAGCTCTGACTTTGCTGACCGATCAGAGAAGAACACAAACAAGGAGAAGAAGGAGATGGTGCAGAATACTTCGACTTTTATGGGCGATTTTGCGCGACCCATCATTGAAGCTACCAACTCTGCCATTGTCCTACCCGCTGTAGTTCGGAACTACATCTTAAAGCCCAACGATGCCAATTTGTTGCCATTGTACCATGGGATGCCTAATGAGGATGCGCTGAACTTTGTTCGTGATTTTTGCACCCAGGTACAGACGTTTCCGCTCCTCAACATCACGGAGGACCAATTAAAATTAAAGTGTTTCCAGTATGCGCTGAAGGATAGAGCACGAAGTTGGTTACTATCCCTGCCACCAAATTTGATCACTACTTAGAATGAAGCTTGCGAGAAGTTCATGCTCAAATACTATCCAAATCATAAGACACAAGAACTTCGTACCAAAATTATGGAATTCACACAAGGAGCGGATGAGCCTTTTCATGAGGCGTGGGACAGATTTCAGGAGCTACTACGGTAGTGTTCGCAACATCAACTTGCACTGACTATGGTGAGTCAATTCTTCTACGATGGATTGGGGCAGACTTCCCAATTTATAGTAGATAGCACTGTCGGAGGGAACATAGCCCGTAAGACCGCGGAGGAGCTCAACCAAATCTTCCAAACTCTAGCCGAGAGTTCTCAACAAAAGTTGGTCCATGGTAAAAGGGTCGAGGCCAGCACTATATCACAGAATGGAGATTTACAAAAATAGTTGGCCTCAATTATGCGAGAAGTACAACAGCTCAAGATGAGCAAGATGGAACCGCCCCCTGCCCACGTGCAGAACGTACAGCCTTGTGGAATTTGTGGTGATTTTAGCCACGGAGTTGATCAATGCAGAATGGGCGAGTTCACGCCAGAAGGGCAAGTTGAAGTTCACTCTGCGCAAGAATTCCAGAGTAGACCGCAATATGGGCAAAGCTATAATCAAGGGCAACAGAATTTTAATGGTGGCTGGAGAGGTCAGCAGCCTTATGCACCGCAGCAAAACTTCTCTCAACAATATCCTCCGAGGTATCAGTAGTAAGGGAATTATCAGCGCAATCAACAATTTCAGAATGCTCCACAGTTTCAACAGCCGATGACACCGCAAAAATAGTCTCTGGAGGAGACTATGCAGGCTTTTATGGAGGTTAGCAAGCAGAACATGGAGTCTCAGGCTGTCACTATCAAACGCCTCGAGACAACTGTGGGGCAGCTGTCGGGAACTCTGACCCAGCTACAGCAGCAGTAGAACCAGCTACATTAGGCGCTCGCTATTACAAGGATGCCAGAACAGACAAGAATGCCAGCTCTGGCGGGGATGCCAGAGCAGACTAGGATGACAGCTCTGATAGGAATGCCCGAGTAGACAAGAGCGCCAGAGCTGAAAATGGCGCCAGAGCAGAGAAGAGGGCCAGAGCTGAGAAGGGCGCCAGAGCTGAAAAGGGAGCCAGAGCTGAGAAGAGTACCAGAGCAGACTAGGACGCCAGAGCTAAGAAGAGCGCCATAGCTGAGTCGGGGGCCAGAGCAGAAACTTCACAAGTCCACTACGCCATATCAACCACCGAAAGCTATCCAACGTCCCAGCCCACCTCTGCCACCATCAATTGTTGATCCAACCCAACCACTATCGAAGCAAGAAGATACATGTAGTTTCATTCTTGGTATTGGTTTGGGTAGTGATAACACTCATGTTTCCATGGTTTTTAGTGTTCATATGATGTAAATTTTATAGGAAATTGAGTGTTGGATGAATGTTTTGTGCTTAAATTGCTTTATCTTGTGAAATATGTTACTTGCTCGTACTTTGATGATTTTTACAGAAATATGGAGTTCGAATTTGGACCAATGCTCTTAATGAAAGTTGTAGATCGTCTCGATACGAGTTCGTAGGCGCAAACGGTTCGCAAATCCGAGTTCGGACGAGGAAGATATGGCCGAAACAAGAAAGTCGCGCGCAGCAGTGAATAGTGCCCGACGGGAATTTCCGAATTTTCGGGATTTTGCGGGATTTTCGGATTTTATCAGTATTTTCGAGTTCTATACTGTATTTATCCCCTGTGCCTATATATAGGTCCTCTTTTGACCTATTCAGGGTTCATTTTTCAGTTCCGAGCTTTAGTTTTTCAGTCACCAGATTTTATTTTTCAGTTTTCTAGCTTTCACAAATTCATTGCTTTCTAGTTTTCAAGGCTTGGATCAAGACTGAAGATTCAAGCCGCTACAATCGTTTTTCATTCGGTTTTTTATACAATTTAGTTTTTATAATTGCATTCCATTTAATTATGCTTATGTTTTATTTTAGCATGTCTGGCTAGTTTCCTTTAGCTGATTCTAGGGTTTGTAAATAGTTGATTGAATTTATGTGATTTATTTGTTAATACCTTTGTGCCTTCCAGTTTATGATTCATAATTCCTGGTGCTTAATTTCTTGTGAATTATCTGATCAATAGTTTGCATGTTTAGCTATTCGGTTTGAGACCTAGCGGAGATAACTGTTTAGCGGATTCAGGAATGTATGATATGATCTTAACCTTGAGACCTAGCGGAGATAGGTGGATCATAGGGAGCTATTCTTAGGAGCTATTGGGAGTTAGTAGATTTTCTTAAGACCTAACGGAGATAGATAATTTACTAATCTACGATCGTTGCTGCTCTAGCGAGAGTGATTGATTAATTTAGTGATCTCTCATCATAACTGGATTAAACTGGTACATAGGATTAATAGATTAATTGCGTAGATTTAGTTAATGAATTTACTACCCTAGGATTAGTTGTCTTTTATATTTGAATTTTTCCTACGTGTTTTTAATTATTTTTATTTGTGTTTTAGTTTAAGTTAATTAAACTTTCCTTCATAATCGTTTCACTTGCATACTGTGAGAGTCTGTTTAGGAAGTAGATAGAGTGATTTCGTTTTACATTCTCTGTGGATACGATACTCTGCTTGCTATTTCTGTGCTACGATTACACCGTGTTAGTTGCGGTATTTTTGTTGCTAATAAAATAGTGATCAACTTTTTGGCGCCGTTGCCGGGGACTGTTAAGAAGTTGCTTTAATATTTTCGATAGGACTTTATAGTACTGTAGGTTTTATTTGTTTTTATTCTTCTTTTCTGACTGTTAAAAGTTGTGTTTCTGTAGGTTGCATATGAACACACGATCTCACGGAAATCCTCTCTTTGAGTTTGACCCTGAAATCAATAAGACCTTGCGCAACCTAAAGAAGCAGAACGATCAAGTTGAGACAGAAAACGATGGCTACTCCAGAGCAAATCCAAATTCGAGCTTTGCAAGAGCAGTTGAAGAAGCTGCTTGATGCACAGGAGACAAGAGAGGCTCAGAAACAACCAGCCATCAATGAAGCGTTCATACCACAGTATGTGTACCAGGAGCCCCCACGAGTGAACGTTAACAACTTTGAGCTGAAAACGGGTTTGATCACGATGGTCCAACAGAGCCAATATGGTGGACAAGCGATTGAAGACCCTAATGCGCACCTAGCGCATTTCCTGGAGCTGTGTAGCACGGTGAAGATGAATGGTGTCCCTGATGACATTATCTGTCTTCGTCTTTTTCCCTTCTCACTGCGGGATAAGGCGAAGTCTTGGTATCATACGCTGCAGCTGGGAGAGAATATCGTGTGGGAGGATTTGGCTCATGCATTCCTACGCAAGTTTCATCCGCCTGGCCTTACGTTGAAGTTGAAGATGGACATCGTGCAGTTTCAACAGTACGATGGAGAAAAGCTAGCGGAGACTTGGGAGCGGTATCAGGAGAAGCTCAGAAAGTGCCCAAGCCATGGATTTGATGAAGGAACGCTCGTGATCATGTTCTACAATGCCTGCGGGGAGCGTACAAGGATGCACATGGATACAGCTGCAGGTGGCTCTCTATTGCAGAAAAGCAGTTCTGAAGCATGGAGCATTATTGATAGCATGGCTTCTACAAGCTACCAATGGCCATCTGAGCGAGTACAATTGAAGAAGGTTGCAGCTGCGTCAAGTTCTGATCCTATGGCAGCAATGGTTACTCAACAGGCAGCGATGGCTACACAGCTGGCAGAGCTGACTACAAAAATTGGTGAGTTGAATTTTGGACGTCATGTGCAAGCTGTGATAGACCCGTCAAGCATGGAAGATGTCAATTTTGTGAATGGCAGAAATTATGGGAATTTCCAGCAAGGACAACCAGGAATGTATGGCATAAATCAACAATTTCAACAGGGCCAGCAGCAGTACCAGCCAGGAGCACGCCCACATCCTAACCTTTCTTACGGCAATCTGAACAATGCTTTGCAGCCTCCACCTGGATTTTCTGTGTCTAGCGGAGGAGTTATCAATGAGCCAAAGAAAGATTCGATGGAAGACATGATGAAGCAGGTGTTGGGAAAGATAGGTGGTTTGGAAACGAATGTAGGTGCGTGGAAGACCAACATGGAAACCCAAGTGAGTCAAATAGGAAATCATGTTTCATCACTGTCTAAACAAGTGCAGATGTTGGAGACTCAAGTTGGTCAGATGGCCAACCAAGCAGCTGCGCAGCACACACCAGGAAAGTTTCCTAGCAACACTTAGTTCAATCCGAAGAGCCAACATCAACAGCCTCAGCAAAATCAGCAATGTCATTCCATACGGGTGGTTGATAATTCAGTTGAGGATGAAGAGCAGCGGGACGGCAAGAATGAAAAGGAAAAAAATGTAGAGATTATGGAGGAGGATGACCTGGAGACGATTGTGTGCGATTCGCCGCCTACTTCTAAGGTATCGTCGAACACCTCTGCTGTTAAGAAGCCTATTCCTACTCCTACGTTTCCCAGGCCAGAGTACAAGCCTGTAGCACCCTTCCCGAATAGCCTGGCAAAGCCGAAGATAGATGAGAAGTTTTTGGAGACATTTAAGAAGTTGGCTGTGAATATTCCTTCCGTGGAGATCTTGAGAAACAAGCCAAATGAGGTGCAAATTGTGAAGGCTGTGATGGAAAAGAAGAGAGCATTCAATGAATTTGAGGAGGTGCTCGCAGTGAAGGAGTATCAGTTGGCTCCAAAGAGAGAAGATCCGGGCAGCTTCAATATTCCTGTGAAGATTGGAAAGTCATTGTTTGAGAAAGTGATGTGTGACACCGGAGCAAGCATAAATGTCATGCCTCTCAAAGTTTATAGGAAGTTGAAGCTGGGGGATTTGAAGCCAACCAACAAGACAATTCAGCTTATTGATAAGTCTTGCTCTAAACCTCTAGGAGTTGCGGAAGATGTGCTTGTGAAGGTGAGTGATTTTTTCTTCCCAGTCGACTTTGTAGTGTTGGATATTCCGGAGGATCCAAAGATGCCTTTGCTATTAGGGAGACCTTTCCTTGCCACATGTGGAGCAAAGCTAGATATGCAAAGGGGGACGATGACATTGGGAGCCTATGGGGAAACTGTGATTTTCAAGAAACCTCCACCAAAGGAAGTTCCCCAGAATGAAGTGATTAATTTGGCTGACAGTTTTCTAGCAAATTCGGAGGATGAAGAGGTTGAGAAGAATGAGCTGCCCAAGTATGAAGCCAAGAAAAAAACTCCAAAACCAAAAGAAGTTCTAACTTTTGAGATGTGTTTGTTTTTGGAGCATGATGGGGGGTCTTTGAAAACCCATACCCCCAAGAAGAAGAAAGTGAAATTTCGAATTTTTCAGAACAAGAATGAGAAGGGGGCAATGCTTGTGGAGGATGTTCGAGCCAAGAGAAGTGTTTTGGTGGAGATGGCACCCAAGAGTAGAAAAGCTTTCCAATGGTTAGAGTGCTGTTTCCGACCTCCATGAGTTTTTGAGGTATCGTCGAGCTCTAGACGTTAAATTAAGCACTTGTTGGGAGGTAACCCAACCGTTTTTGTTTTGTTTTTCTTTCTTTTAGTTTCGTTTTGTTTCTTTTTGTTTTGTTGTTTTGTTTGGGGTTTTTAGTGCAGTGTTGAGCTTGGAAGATGAGGGAACTCGGGCTTTGTTCATACCACCACCATGGAGCATGTTTTTCTGTGAGTAGTGACACACATATCATCATCCCTCCAAACTTATTTTCGAACTTATGTTCTGTAATAAGTTTGGGGGAGGGGGGTGAGAGTAGATATGTGTATCACTTTTATCTTTTTGTTGGCTTTATTGTTTTATCCTGCTTGGTTGGTGGTGTGTGTTTGTTTTATTTTTGAGATGTTTATTGCTCCATTAGATTTCTGGTAAGATGCCAATGATGATTTCTATGAAAAAAAAAATGGAATTTGATTTTCTTTGATGATTTAAGTATAATTGGAACTAATTTACATAATTCTAGAGTGATTTTGACCTTGACTTTTGGACGTTGAATAAACCTGTGAGATTTTGAGCCATAACTATTTTTCATACACAGTTTATTCTTTGTTGTGAGTTTTGTCATGCATGTGGTGATCTTCTAGAACTTGCCATGGTTTCTGTGTCGAGGTTGCTGTTGTGCCCAGGATTAGGAGATGATTTTAGGCCATCTTTTGTTAGCCACATTATTATCCCAAACACTGTCCTTGAAAAATTTATCCTTTGTTATCCACTTTGAGCCTATTTAGCTTTTATTCTTTAGCTGGATGATAGGGGGTGATGTAGTATATGAGAATCTTTGTGTGGTGAATATTCATAGTGGGTTGTGAAAAAGAAGGGATGATTTTGTGTTACTATTTACTCTTATGAGCTCTAGAAAAGTTGTGAAAAGAAAAAAAAAAGTTGTTGAGAAAAAAAAAAGAATAAAAAAAGGAAAAAAGTGTGAAGTCGAGTGTACTTTGAGATATTTGTTAGAAAATCGACTTTGTGTGTTGGAAATAAATGGAGAGCATAAAAGAGTGTTTAGTTCTGTTTTGTGATGATTAAATCCCTTGAGTTGTGTGATTATGGTGGCATAGTTGGGTGGAAGATAGAATTTATTCCATGCTTGATAAGTGAAGTTATAAGGTTGGTGTTCTTAATTATTTTGAGTCACTTAGCCTATATTTCCCTACCTTAACCAATGTCCCTACATTATAACCCAAAAATAAAGACCTTTTTGATCTTAGTCCTGGCACACTATTAGCGATGGAGATTGTAGACGATTGGCAAGCCTATGGTAAGAGATCTGCATTGCATTGAATTCGATGAGAGCATACACGTCCTATATATTCCATCAAATTGAGAGTTGAGTGATACACATACCTTGTGAGATTCAATTGTTTGGAATGTCAAGGTTGATTTTGCTATAAGTTGTGTTTATTGGTGAATTTTGTGCTTAATTATTGAGGATTTGAGAATTCTATTATCCTTTATTATTCGGAGGCATCGATGAGCAAGATTTCTTACCCATTCGTGTTATTGATTGTGTTCTTCTCATTATTCGAGGACGAACAATGGCTTAAGTTTGGGGGAGTTGATAACACTCATGTTTCCATGGTTTTTAGTGTTCATATGATGTAAATTTTATAGGAAATTGAGTGTTGGATGAATGTTTTGTGCTTAAATTGCTTTATCTTGTGAAATATGTTACTTGCTCGTACTTTGATGATTTTTACAGAAATATGGAGTTCGAATTTGGACCAATTCTCTTAATGAAAGTTGTATATCGTCTCGATACGAGTTCGTAGGCGCAAACGGTTCGCAAATCCGAGTTCGGACGAGGAAGATATGGCCGAAACAAGAAAGTCGCGCGCAGCAGTGAATAGTGCCCGACGGGAATTTCCGAATTTTCGGGATTTTGCGGGATTTTTGGATTTTATCAGTATTTTCGAGTTCTATACTGTATTTATCCCCTGTGCCTATATATAGGTCCTCTTTTGACCTATTCAGGGTTCATTTTTCAGTTCCGAGCTTTAGTTTTTCAGTCACCAGATTTTATTTTTCAGTTTTCTAGCTTTCACAAATTCATTGCTTTCTAGTTTTCAAGGCTTGGATCAAGACTGAAGATTCAAGCCGCTACAATCGTTTTTCATTCGGTTTTTTATACAATTTAGTTTTTATAATTGCATTCTATTTAATTATGCTTATGTTTTATTTTAGCATGTCTGGCTAGTTTCCTTTAGCTGATTCTAGGGTTTGTAAATAGTTGATTGAATTTATGTGATTTATTTGTTAATACCTTTGTGCCTTCCAGTTTATGATTCATAATTCCTGGTGCTTAATTTCTTGTGAATTATCTGATCAATAGTTTGCATGTTTAGCTATTCGGTTTGAGACCTAGCGGAGATAACTGTTTAGCGGATTCAGGAATGTATGATATGATCTTAACCTTGAGACCTAGCGGAGATAGGTGGATCATAGGGAGCTATTCTTAGGAGCTATTGGGAGTTAGTAGATTTTCTTGAGACCTAACGGAGATAGATAATTTACTAATCTACGATCGTTGCTGCTCTAGCGAGAGTGATTGATTAATTTAGTGATCTCTCATCATAACTGGATTAAACTGGTACATAGGATTAATAGATTAATTGCGTAGATTTAGTTAATGAATTTACTACCCTAGGATTAGTTGTCTTTTATATTTGAATTTTTCCTACGTGTTTTTAATTATTTTTATTTGCGTTTTAGTTTAAGTTAATTAAACTTTCCTTCATAATCGTTTCACTTGTATACTGTGAGAGTCTGTTTAGGAAGTACATAGAGTGATTTCGTTTTACAGTCTCTGTGGATACGATACTCTGCTTGCTATTTCTGTGCTACGATTACACCGTGTTAGTTGCGGTATTTTTGTTGCTAATAAAATAGTGATCAGGTAGAGCTGGAGAGTTCTCGGGCATGTTAGACTTAGGTGTGGCAGTCAATTTGATGCCGTTTGCTATATTTCAGAAATTGGGCAGGAAGGAAGATGAGATTAAATGCACAAATACAAGACTTCAGCTAGCTGACGGAGCAATTAGCAGCACTCGTGGTCTTTTAGAGGATGTCAAAGTCACGGTGAGAGGAATCAAGGTGTTGGCAGATTTTGTGGTGCTCGAGGCAGGGTAAGGTATTACAGGAGAGAACGGCCAGCTTGTTCCGCTTGGCCGGCCTTTTATGGCTACTACCCAGACGCGCATTGATGTGGGTTCTGGAACTTTGAGTATGGCCGGGTCAGGTAGATCGGTAACGTTCTCAGTTTTCGATAAGAAGCCTGTTATTTCTACTTCATTAATGCATATCTGTTCTTTTGTTAAGATTTCTGACCATGTGGAAGAAGTGGAAATTTTCAGCTCTAACAGTCTTTTGCCAGCTCTGCCTAGTACTCCAGCTCTGACCATTTCACTAGCTCTGACGATTCTGCCAGCTCTGTGCACCACTCCAGCTCTGACGTTGGACGCCTGTAACACCCCACAGTTTTTCATACTATTTATTTTGAGGATTCGCTTTTAAGAGTGTCGAGATTCTAGCATTAGCTTATTAGGGATGAGATTTTTTTTTTTATAATAAGATTAAGATGTGAGTATTTTAGAAGTTGATGATAGAACTAGTGGGTGATTTTTTTAAAAAAATAGAATGAGTTTTTGATAGAAATGCTGATTAAATTGAGGAGATGATGTAGTTTATGTTTCCGACAAAGGAAGCTTAATTATTTTTGAGACGATTTATAGTGTTAAGTTAAGAGGATACCTGGCTAGATATAGAGCCGAGGTGAGTGAGTGAGATTTACTATAGAGATGAGTCGAATTCATGAGACAATTAAATTGTCTTTAGATTTTGACTGATTGAGAGGTCATGTTTGAGTGAGAATAATTGATTTTTTTTGTGACCTACGTGGTGATAATATTTGAGATTGATTGATTTATAATTTTTCTTGGACGTGTAACACAGAGATAATTTTTTTTAAATGGTGAATTATGATCTTGCTATCTATATTATAATTTTTCCTAATGGAATTTCTAAGAATTTATTTTAATGAGCTAGGTGTGATGTGAATTAGGTGTATTCTAATTATGTTTAATTATTCGATCACACCATTAGATGATATTGATTTATGGTTTTTAATTAGTAAGTGATTTTCCCTAACTTAGCTTTTCCTACAAGCTTGATCTCATTAATTAGTGTAGTATTGAGCAAGCCACATGTGAGAGCTTTAATTGTGCATTAATTAATTGGATGACTTAGTGGGCAAGTTGCAAGTGTGAGTATTGAAGAAGCTACACTAGTAACTTAGGGAGCAAGCTTATGCTCTAAACAAAACTCATTTTTCTCTCTCACCCCCCCCCATTCACACGCCTACTCTCTCTCTCTCTTACCTCTCTCTCTTTTCCCTTTCTACCACCATTGATGATCATCTCCAAGCTCCAAAAATCATTTTCATACTTGGATCTTTCCTAAATCAAGCTCTACACCTCAATCCCTTTGAATCGAGAGCAAGTTTTGGAGGAGTTTTCAAGATTTGAAGCAAAAGAGGAGATTTTTATTTTTGTTCAAATCCTTGAGTAAGTGATGAATCCTTTTAGATCTAGACTTAATTGTGTTGTATATGTGTATATATGGATAGATCAAGCAAGAAAACACCTACTCACCTAATTTCAAAATTTTCGAAAATATTAGGGTTCTACCCTTAAAATAAATTTCTTTTCCGTTTCTTAAATTGATGTTATTTATATGTTATTGGGTCCTATTGAGTCTATTTCCATGTGTAAAGAATTGATTTAAAAAGAGATATGAGATTTGAAATAGTTTAGTTTGTGTAAATTTGGGAAGTTTTGGATTTGAGGCTTGATTGATGAATTGATGGATGATATATGCTATTGAGAGTGTTTATATGAGATTTGATGGATTGGATTGATGGTTGAAATTGATTAGTGATTTTTGATATGAGTTAGTTTGATGTAATTTGTGTAAAATTGATTCTATGGTTTAATTTACTAATTGATTGTTTATTTATGCTATTAAGTGTGCCAATTTGATAGATCTAAGGTTGGATTAATGATTTATGCATGTTTACAAATTTTCAAAAAGTTTAGTTTGTTAAAAATTGGGACTTTGTGATCTATGTGTTAATTGATTAAATTGGCTAAGTTTAATTGTTAATAAGCATGATAGAAATGATAATTAGGGATCAATTTGGTTAATTGTCAAGAATGCTTAAAATTGGTTAAGTTTAGTTTGCTAATAATTGGGGACTTTTGATTAAAGAGATGAATACTTGAATTGATGGTGTTTATATGTTAGTTAGACTACTAGCAGGGACGGAGCCAGGGGGGGCTAGAACCCCCTCCCAATTTTTTTTTTTTTTTTTTAATTTTAAAATTTATATAGATATATGTTTATACCTATTATAAAATAATTTTGTTTTATAAAAGAGTATTTGGTTATTATATTCTCTCATATATACTTAATTTAAGGATAATTTTGTTTTTTAAAACTATATGATCTATGAAATATTGTTTGTTATTATTACTATTACACTTTGATGAGGGATAAGGTCCTCACCAGCGCAGCACATGACCCGTACTCCATATGTTACCACTATGAAATATCTACTGCCTTAATGATTATCGCACAAAATAGGAAAACTAACAGTGCAGGACAAAGAACGGAGATCCCAGCGCCCCTTTGAGAGAGCAGCGCAGTCATCCCACTCCACGAAGGAGCAGCGCAGTCATCCCACCCCACGAAGGAGCAGCGCAGTCATCCCACCCCATGAAGGAGCAGCGCAGTCATCCCACCCTAAGAGAGGGCAGCGCAGCACCAGCGCACCTTGGAGAAGGCAGCGCAGGCTTCAACACCTAGAGATGCCGGCACGGGCGAAGAGTTCCCAACTACTTTCTGAAGGAGGCAAAAGCTGCAAGGCCGTTGGAGCAAGGACAATCACCAGTGACAACGACGCCAAGGACATATCGAGCACGTGCCATGAAGGAAAAGACAATCTTACCCTCTCCTCTTCATCTCTTATAAATAGCATGACTGTAATATTAGGAGGGACCGATCTTTTCTCCCAAGTTTTACATGTATGCTTTGATATTTGTAAAGAACTATTCCATTGAAGAGTAAAAGAAACATCCATCCGTCTATTTCCCTCAGGTTCCGATCTACTATCAACCTTCTAGTTTAGGTGTTGGTGATTCAGTGCATCACCAACTGGCGCCGTCTGTGGGAAGTTGCTAGTTAAGGCGTGAGTTTTTGGGTGTGTTCAGGGGTTCTGTTCTTCATGATTTTTGCCCGTTATAAGTGGAGATCCAGGGTGTTTGAATATGTTGTGGGGTAAATCTTCAAACGTGTATTCCGATCTGAGTTCTTTGCGTGTTATGCATGAAAAATCTTAGGAAAAGTCATGAAAATTTTTCTTGATGCCTACTGAGTTCGTGTGATTCTTAATGTGTCTGTTATAAATCGTAGCTTTGAGAGGTGGTGTTCGTCCCTTAGATGGTTTTATTGTGGATCCTCCAGTATATGCACAGATCTGAACCTCATTCGAAATTTTTTCTTTCTTGCATGAGAAAATCCTTGGTCGTGGATAGCGTGAAATTCTTGTTGAAATTGATACATTGTGTGCGATCTGGGAGAAACCTTACATGTATACCCTGTTCACTCATTTCTATCTCTGTTTACATGTTTAGCACCTCTGTTAAGCAGTGTTGGTGTGTGATTAAAGACTGCCTAAACCTTCTTATTGGTATCAACGCTTACTAATGCTTGTTTTCTTTGGTAATGGTTACTATGTAACTGAGCTCCTTATTGCCGTAGTGGGTTTTCTTTTACTCTGGGGATGAGATGTAGCGATACCTTTTCTGGGTTTATTTCCCAGAAGACTTGGTGTTCTTCATGAACGTCTACGAGGGAGATTTTCCTACGCAACTTTTCTCTTTAAGGAATCCGTACATTTGATCTTGAATGACTTTATGGGCCGAAGTTTGTGGACTTCTTTGAATCTTTTCAGGGTTTTTCTAGGGTTTTACGGGCCCCACCAGGGCAGTCTATAATTCTAGGGGTTACGAAAACAGGGCTGCGCAGGCCGCCTGCGCAGCGATAATTATTCATATGTCCTTATGCTAACATCTCTATTTCCCTCAGGTACCGACCATGGGAACCGATGACCCGTACAGGAATCTGGCTAAGGATTTTGACACAGTCGCGGGAGAGTCAGGAACCGGGAAGGCTGGGATCCCTTCGACCCAAGGGATTAACTTATCTGAACTCACACCACCAGGTTTCACCACTTTCAACAACCCGGCCTCGGGGCCTACTGGGACTACTCCGGGAACAACACAGTCTCTGATTGGCACTTCAGCACCAAGGGGTACGGTGCCTACTTCCACACAAGGGCTCCTCAATGTCACGATCACTGAGCAAATGCTAGCGATGCTCAACTATGCCACAATCCGACAACTGGCAGGGGTGCAGCCCCCTCTCGTTACCCCGACAGCATTGGGAGAAGTCGAGCCCGTAACACACAAGAAAACCACCACAGTACCAGCCCAGGACAGGGACCGCGAATTACCTAACATATCACACCCGGTCACGCAAAAGGGAATGGGGAATACCGGGGAAGGACAAGGGAAGAACAAGAGGAAGTTTGTCACTAACAGTGTCCAAATCGAGGATGTAGGCGACTCTACAAGTGGCACTACTCCACAGCGCAGTCGGGGCACCCAAAGGGAGAACACCAGACTCAAAGAGAGAGTATCATTCCTTAAAAGTCAGCTGAAGAGCCTAGAAACGGAACTGAGAGAGCATCCCCAAGAGACAGTAAGGAATGAAGTCTCCGACGAGGAAGCATATTCATCGGAGGAACAGGAGGAAGAACCTCGAAGGGAAATTCCACACAAGCGCAGGGCCATGGGCACATCAGGGGGAAGAAGGAGGAACGCACCTCACCGACAGGTGCCGAGACTAAGCAATAGTCCATTCTCAGATGAGATCTTACTGGAACCCTTACCAGTGAATTATCGCCCAATCTCTCTCGATTATGATGGAACGACTGACCCAGAGGCACATATGGCACGGTTCGAGGGCCTGGCATCGTTACACCAGTATGGAGAAGGCATAAAATGCCAAATTTTTGCCACCACCTTATCAGGAATGGCCCAGAGATGGTTCCACAACTTGAAAAGCAGCTCCATCTACTCTTATGGGGACTTATACCTCATGTTTATGCGGCAGTTTGCTAGTTCCAAGAGAATGGGAAAGACCGCTATATCTTTGATGGATGTCAAACAGGAACCACAGGAATCGCTAAGGGAGTATGTGGCCAGGTTCAACATGGCCGTGCTAGACACACCAGAGGCAGAATCACAAATCAAATGTTACGCGTTCGTTCGAGGATTAAAGCAAGGTCCCCTTTTCGACGCATTACAAATAACACCGCCTAAGGAATTCGACAACATCATGGCTATATTACCAGGATATCTGCAATTGGAGGATGCTAAGGCTGCACGAAGGGCCGAGGCCGATAAACTCCGCGTGAAGAAAGGTGACAACGGGATGCATCCCAGTGATAAACACTCTCAGAGAATACCATACAAGGGTCTACCGCCAAGAATACCGGCCATGGCAGTAGAGACCAGGCCCCCTTCTCCAGGACCTGCGCAGAATGATCGACGCAACGAGGGTGGTGGTGATATACAGGAGCGCCATCTATTGAATAGGCCTGCTGACGAAATCTTCCATCTTGTTAAAGATGAAACTTAGTTCCGGGCCCCGTGGAACTACACCCGTGGTAATCCCAAACCAGGGAAAAATGATTTGTTATGCGAGTACCATAACGCTTATGGACACACGACCGCGAATTGTGGACACTTGATGAACCAGCTGGAGATATTGGTGAGACAAGGTTTTTTGGACAGGTTCGTTGCTGGACCTCCGAAGAAAACGAACAGAGAACTGCACAACCGTAATCATAATAATCATAGATGCGACGAGAGGGAGCTGAGGAATGGCGCGGATGACAGACGCGAAGGAGAACTAAGGAATGAAATACCGGAGCGACCACCTTTCCAGAGGGAAATCCATATGATCGTCGGAGAAAATGGTACACCCACATCAAACAGAGCGAAGAAACAACTTGTCAGGGCTGTGAGAACAGGACACTTTAACTCAAAGGTCATGGCTATTACCAGCGCAGCCAGTGAACCCACCATATCCTTTGGCCCGGAGGATGCCAGATCACTAATGTACCCCCATGATGACGCCTTAGTCTTCTCAACAGACGTGGCTGGATGCCTGGTCCACCGAGTTTTCGTGGACTCGGGCAGCGCGGTGAATATTGTGTACTGGAACTGCTGGAAGGCCCTTGGCTCGGATGTCAATGTTGAACCAACGAATGCACCACTCTATGGATTCTCAGGAGAATCAGTAGTACCAATCGGAATGGTAGAGCTGCCAGTCACCTTGGGACGATCGCAGGGTTATAAAACCAGAACAATCAGATTCTTGATCATAGACGCTCTGAAACCCACGTACAACATCATCTTGGGGCGGCCCGCTCTAAACACCTTCAAGGCAGTAGTTTCCACATTCTACCTCAAAATGAAGTTTTCGATAGACGGTGGAAGGATTGGGGAAGTGTGGGGGGACCAAGCTACATCGAAGCAATGCCATGTACAAACTTTAACCCAGCAACAAAGGGATAATATGGGAGACGACCCCAACACTCGAAGGCAGAAACGAAAGCAAACAAAAATCCCGGGAGAACCCAATGATCAAGGAAAGGAGAAGGTGGGGATAGTCACCGCGTCAAACCCTGAACGCAGAGAAATCATGGAACTTAGAGATGGAATTGATAAACAACCCCTTGTGTCCACGAGTGACGCGTGCCTGCTCATCGAACTTTTCCCGGACAAGGAGGGATACACCACCAAGATTGGAGCAGGAATGACACCCGTCCTCCAAAGGGAAGTCACCGCATGCCTGCGCAGGAATGCGGATATATTCGCATTCAATACTTCCGACCTCAAAGGGATCGACAGAGAGCTAGCTGAACATCGTCTTAATGTGGACCCGATGGTCAAACCCGTCAAACAGAAAACAAGACACTTCGGCGCGGAAAAAGACGCCGCAATTCGAGAACAGGTCCAGGCCCTCCTAGAAGCAGGACACATTACAGAAATCCAGTATCCCGAGTGGATATCTAATGCAGTCATGGTAGAGAAGAAAGCCAAAGTGTGGAGAATGTGTGTGGACTATAGAGATCTCAGCTTGTCCTAAGGATTGTTACCCACTCCCTCGGATAGATCAGCTAGTGGACGCTACTTCGGGGTGTGAACTCCTATCCATGATGGACGCCTACCAAGGATACCATCAAGTGAAGATGCACCCGGGGGATGTCGCCAAAACTGCCTTCGTAGTGTGCACAGGGGTCTTCGGATGGGAAAGCATGCCCTTCGGCCTCAAGAATGCAGGGGCCACATACCAGCGTATGATGGACAAAATTTTTAGGACACAGCTAAGGAGAAATATATCGGTGTATGTTGACGATATGCTGGTGCGCAGCATCAAAGCCAGTTCCCACGTGGCTGATCTGGAGGAAACCTTCTCGGTAGTTCGCAAGAACAGACTAATGCTCAACCCCGCCAAATGCACCTTTGGAGTGCAATCAGGAAAGTTCTTGGGTTACAGGGTAACACCAGAGGGAATTGAAGTTAATGTTGACAAAGTCAAAGCCATCCTGAACATGACACCACCCAGGAATGTCAAAGAAATTCAAACACTCAATGGTCGGATCACCGCACTAAGTCGATTCATCTCACGCTCAGCTGAGCGGAGTCTCCCATTTTTCAAAGTCCTACGGAAAGGAAGTCGATTTGAATGGAGTAGCGAGTGCCAGAGAGCTTTCGAGGACCTAAAGACTTACCTAACCAAACTACCAGTACTGACAAAGCCTTCTTCAGGAGAACCATTATACCTATATATCTCTGTGGGAATTGAATCTCTGAGCTCAGTACTGGTCCGGGAGGAGAACCGGCAATAAAAACCGATATACTTTGTAAGCAAGGTCATCCAGGGTGCGGAGCTACGCTATACTGAGGTTGAAAAGACCGCGTACACAATCATGATCACGGCCAGAAAGTTGAGGCCATACTTCTTATCACACAAGGTCATTGTGAGAACAATAATACCATTCAGACAAATCCTAGGGCGATCGGATCTAGCAGGGAAGATGGTGAAATGGGCCATAGAGCTCGGAGAGTACGAGGTCGAGTTTGATCCGCGCACTACCATAAGAGCGCAGGCATTGGCGGACTTTATTCAAGAAGCAACAAGGTGGCCTATGAGGGGACCGTGGGCAGCACAGGTTGATGGGTCGATCACTAAAGAAGGGTGTGTGGCGGGAATCTACATCACCTCGCCCGAAGGGGAAGTCTATCAATTCGCTATCAAGTTTGAAGATAAGCTATCCAATAACGAGGCCGAATATGAAGCAGTGTTAAGGGCAGCCCACATACTCAGAGAACTCAGAGCCGACAATGCAGTGATTAAGACTGACTCTCAATTGGTAGCGCAACAGTTAACTGGAGGTTACGGGATAAAGGAAGAGAGAATGAAACACTACTTCGACAAAGTCCAGGAGATTGGGAAAACGTTTGAGAAATTTGAAATACAACAAGTCCCGAGAGAAGAAAACCAACGAGCAGACCTCCTGGCCAGAGTAGCCAGTGCAGTCGAACAAACTTGGAGCGAGGACATTACCTTGGTGTTCGAACCTAAGAGAGCGGTGGTGGCGCAGGTATACAACGTTGAAACCAAGGATGATTGGAGAACACCCATCATATACTATCTGAAAAATGGTAAACGAATGGAGGAGGATACTTCACGGTATGCCAAATACGAGAATTACTGCTTCATCGGCGATCAGCTCTACAAGAGGTCCTTCACACATCCATTTTTGAAATGCCTGGCCCCAGAAGAAGCACAGTTTGCTTTAAAAGAGATCCACCAAGGGTGCTGCGGTAATCACGGTGGATACAGGGATTTGACAAGGAAGATAATCAGAGCAGGATTCTACTGGCCCGGAATCAGCAAAGAATCGAAGGCCTTCGTGCAAAAATGTGAGGCTTGTCAGAAACACGCTCCCAAAATCAACATACCTGGGGAGGGAATGGGGATCATGCATGCTGCGCATCCTTTCGACAAATGGGGAATCGACATTGTGGGTAAATTACCAACTGCTCCGGGAGGCAAGTGCTTCCTCATAGTTGCCGTAGACTACTTCTCTAAGTGGATCGAGGCGGAAGCTGTCACCAAAATCGATGATAACACAGTGGAAAAGTTCATATGGAAGAACATCTGTTGTCGATATGGGGTGCCAAGGATTTTGGTTTCGGACAACGGAACCCAGTTCACGAGCAAGAAGATTGAAGATTTTTGTTCTCGGATGGACATCACACAGAAATTTGTGTCAGTAGCCCACCCTCAAGCCAACGGACAGGTAGAACTGGCAAACCGCACCATATGTGAAGGGATCAAGAAGAGACTCGAACGAAGCAGGGGACGATGGGTTGAGGAGCTAGATACAGTGTTATGGGCACTTAGAACCAGCCCAAAAACTGCAACCGGAGAGGCTCCTTTTACTTTGGTATACGGGTCGAACGCTGTGGTACCTGCTGAGGTAAGGCTGGAATCTCATCGGATTACTACCTATGACACTGCACAGAATGAGGAATTGCGCCGACTGGACTTGGATTTGATTGAATTACACAGAGAGGAAGCACAAGTGAGAGTGGCAAAATACAAGAGCATTGTTAAGGCTGGTTACGACAAGAAAGTAAAGCTGCGTAAACTTGGGAAGGGAGACTTGGTACTCAAACGGGCAGACGCCTTGAAGCCCGTAGGGAAATTTGAAGCTAACTGGGAAGGTGCTTTTGTCATCACGGAAGTCTTAGGAGGAGGAGCTTATCACCTAGCAGACCAAGAAGGGCGGCCTCTTACCAGGCCATGGAACATAAGTAACCTCAAGAAATTTTACGTGTAAGTGCTAAGTCAGCCACTATCATGTAGACCAAACACTCTTTTTCCCACTGGGTTTTAATGAGGTTTGGGCCATGGATATCTTAATAAAATGGATTTCATGGTTTAGGGAAACATATTCTTACTTGCATGACATCTGGACACACACTCACACTGCATCTATATTTCATTAAGGGCCGCGCTGCGGAAATGTACCATCTTAAGGGCCGCGTTGCGGGGATGTACCATCTTAAGGGCCGCGCTGCGGAAATGTACCATCTTAAGGGCCGCGCTGCGGATATGTACCATCTTAAGGGCCGCGTTGCGGGGATGTACCATCTTAAGGGCCGCGCTGCGGAAATGTACCATCTTAAGGGCCGCGCTGCGGGGATGTACCATCTTAAGGGCCGCGCTGCGGAAATGTACCATCTTAAGGGCCGCGCTGCGGAATGTACCATCTTAAGGGCCGCGCTGCGGAAATGTACCATCTTGAGGGCCGCTCTGCGGGGGTGTACCATCTTTGTCCCACCCTAGGGGTGTATCATCTTGAGGGAAACTATTCAAGGGAAACTATTCAAGAAAACATCACTATTACTCAAGAAGAAAGGCCAGCACTATGACTGCGCAGACCAAGGGGATAGTGGACGCGCAGATATGACTGCGCAGACCAAGGGGATAGTGGACGCGCAGATATGACTGCGCAGACCAAGGGGATAGTGGACGTGCAGATATGACTGCGCAGAAAACGGGACAACGGATGCTTAAAAGAGGGCTACACAATGGCTGCACAAATGACAGAAAGATAGAGAGCTAAAATCTTAGAACAAAATTCTTCATGGTTGCTTACATACACTTTTCCCAACACATGAGCACTCAACAGAATTCCGATCATATTCATAATCAGTCAGATTTTAACAACGAGCCTTTTACAGAGAAGTAGGAGGTCATGTAGACAAGCATAAAATATGGGAATATTACACGATAACAATAAAAATAAAAGAACACCATCCAGAACATTCAAGAGGATCAAATCACACGATTATATAAAATAGGTCCAAAGGAAATTTTACAACAGGAATAAGTCCTCAAAAAAAAAAAGAAAAAAAAAAGAAGAAAGAGACAATCTTGTACAAACAAAAGAGACATAAGAGGGATTCGTCTAGTCAAGGTGTTGGGGGGATGAAGGATGATCCACGATGAACTCTTCGACCATGGGCTCCTCAACAAAAGCAGGCTGCGCAACCTCTTCGACCACTGGATCCGACACCACTGGCAGCTGAAACACAACCTCTTCCTGCGCAGCCCCTGATACCACTGCTTCCGCCCCTACCTGCGCCACTTCTGGGGCGGACCCCTTTCGGCTTAGAGAGACAGGCACGGATTGGGAGGAAGTTGGAGGAGGGTAGACCAAGGTCCCCCCGGGATAATTACCGCGAGGAGAACGCATACGACTGCGCAGCTCATCCAGATAGGGAGACCGAATCACCGGCGCTGCAGGTAAGGTGTCCTTCGTTTCACCTTTAGCAAAGAGCTGAAGGGCTTTATCCAAAACTGGAAGCCACCAACCAGGAGTCGAAGGAGAGAAAGGATCGACGCCCAACAGCCCATTTAAACTGTCGTCATCCACTTGATTCAGCACAGCCTCAAAGTCAAATTTGCTGCGCTGTTCAGGCGTCACTTCCACCTGATCGAGGGCGAGTCGACTGCCTTCCTTCACCAAGAACTGCATAGCGGGCCCCATCAAGCGGAGCATGTCAGGGGAACGACGGAAGGCTTGAAGAGAATCCTCTAACATGTAGCGCAGGAATAACTGACCACGCGCAGTGAGGAAGAACTGTTGGCGGTACTCTTTTATCCCTTGCATGAAAGCTTGACTCTCCTGATCGGCAATCTGCGCTTTCATTTGATTCAACTTCACCCGGCATTCCTCCGACATCTCATGCTTGACAGCCTCAAGCTCTTTCGCTTTCTCCCTGGTTACACGAGCAAACTCAGTGTCGATGGACTCCTTCTCCACCTTCACCTTTGCTAGCTCAGCTTGGGCTTGACGCAGCTGCTCTTGTAGCTCGGAGTTATCAGCCAAAGAGGCCATGAGCTCTTCCTCCTTCTCACGGAGACCAGAGGCAGCTCGGGTCATATGGCGGGAGGCTGACAAACATTTTACCCGCAACTGCACAGACACAATTACAGTTCACGGCATAAAACAAAAATCCACACATAAAAAATTGTCATAAAAATAAGAACACACGTAACTTACCTGCTCCACACCAAGGCACATGTCGAAAGCTAGGTCCCCCATGTCCATAGCATCGTACCTGCGCAGGTCGACAGAGGCGATCTGCGATTCCATTTGGGACCGGCACTCCTGACCGGTCAAATCCTTCAAAGCACGAGGGCCTGGAATCTCCACAACGGAGTCAGACCCCTCCCTTGCCTGCGCAGCCTGATGAGGCGCATCATCGAGTAAAGCTTCAAAAGAATCCTTATCCCCGGCATCAGGAGCAGGGACCTTTCTCTTCTTGGACGAGACTACCTGTCAAGTCTTGCGATGCTTACGAGCACCCTCAGCGGAACTCGCATCACCTTCGTCGAGAAGTCGGAGAGGTTGAGCGTCAGCAGCAGACGAACCCGGACGGGGTTGCCCGGGATTAAAAGACTCAGGGGTCACATGCTGCGCCGACCCAGTCTGCGGGGTAGTGTCTCCCCCGACAGCAGGATCAGGGAGGAAACAGAAGGAATCAAGGGCACCATGCTCCTTAGACCTCTACATACCTGCGCAGGAAGAGAAATGATTAAGAAATGCAAAGTACTAACACGCTAAGCAATTCAAACGCTTGGACTATACCGATGGAGGTTTGGGGATAACGGGAGAAGAGGCCAGCGCCGGCCAGAACAGAAGGAGAAGAGACCAGTTGTAAAACATCAAAATCCTTGTTAACAAAGGCTTGGTTTAGGAGATCGATGAGGCTAATTTCTAGGGCATCTAGAGGTTCCCTATTTGGGGGAGAGGAGTGCTTTGTCCGATGCCATTCTACCTCATTAGTACCGGTATAGTCCTCCCAAGTCCCATTCCGCACTTGTACAAAAAAATACTTGTCACGAAATTTCTTATCCATAGAGTGAAGGTCACTCAAGAATTTTAAATTCATTTTGGGCTTAGCGGTGAAGTTATAGTGGCAATCGGTCCGCTTGAGGATGTGGGTCTTGTGAAATAACTTCACACTGCGGGGATAATTATTAGCAGCGCAGAGAATATGAAGAATGTGGGCCCTACGGAGAGAGGAAGGGGAAAGCTGAAAGAAGGGGATCCCGAATCGCTCGCATAGTTCCACAAGAAAACCTGAAGGGGGTAAACGCAGACCCGCCTTCACCTGAGCGTGCCAGATGGGAATGGTGTCCTCACGCCATTTTCCGTCCGCATCGGGCATATCGCCGGACTCTCGCTGCATCCGGAGTTTCAGTTCCGGATCGTCCGGCTGGATACGTAACGACCCCCGTAATGCCGACATCTGGGCGGCGGTGAGGGTAGAACGAGGAAAATGACAGCCCTGGCACATCATATCTTCCGCCGCATTTATTTGTTGTTGTCTGGCACCCACGGTGGCCATGGCGAACACACGAAAAAAAAAACAAACAAACAAACGCAACAAGACAATCGAGAAAGAACGGGCAAGTCGAGGGGGATAATGGAGGAAGGGAGAGCCTAACCTGATAAGAAGAGTGATAGTCGGAGGGGGAGCCTAACAAAGGAACCAGGGACGAAGGGAGGTCGGAGAAACCAGAAAAGTCTGAGAGAAAGTTCAAAGAAGAAGAAGAAGAAGATGAAGACGATGGGGGGTATTTATAAGAAAGGAATTTGAATCGAGGGAAAGGAGGGAGAATAATCATTAGGGTTGGGAAATGTGAAAGGAAAATGGAAGGTTGGGATTTCACCCCAGAATGGCGGATAAAAACGGAGGGCCGAGATCTCACCCTCACAAAAGTAGAAGCGTGGAAGGACGTCACAAAGTACTCAAAAACATCAGATCACATTAAATGCGATGGGACAAGGCCTGTACCATGGCAGTCAGCGCAGGTGGTGATATGAAGCCCTCCTGCGCAGGCTAACTCATTGCCTTCCCTGATATCGGCCATTCCTCCATACCTCAAAGCAAACACTTTTCATCTATGAAAATTCACGTGAAAATCTACTTCTTTTCGTAGAATAAGGGGGGGAGTAGCTGATGAGGGATAAGGTCCTCACCAGCGCAGCACATGACCCGTACTCCATATGTTACCAATATGAAATATCTACTGCCTTAATGATTATCGCACAAAATAGGAAAACTAACAGTGCAGGACAAAGAACGGAGATCCCAGCGCCCCTTTGAGAGAGCAGCGCAGTCATCCCACTCCACGAAGGAGCAGCGCAGTCATCCCACCCCACGAAGGAGCAGCGCAGTCATCCCACCCCATGAAGGAGCAGTGCAGTCATCCCACCCTAAGAGAGGGCAGCGCAGCACCAGCGCACCTTGGAGAAGGCAGCGCAGGCTTCAACACCTAGAGATGCCGGCACGGGCGAAGAGTTCCCAACTACTTTCTGAAGGAGGCAAAAGCTGCAAGGCCGTTGGAGCAAGGACAATCACCAGTGAAAACGACGCCAAGGACGTACCGAGCACGTGCCATGAAGGAAAAGGCAATCTTACCCTCTCCTCTTCATCTCTTATAAATAGCATGACTGTAATATTAGGAGGGACCGATCTTTTCTCCCAAGTTTTACATGTATGCTTTGATATTTGTAAAGAACTATTCCATTGAAGAGTAAAAGAAACATCCATCCGTCTATTTCCCTCAGGTTCCGATCTACTATCAACCTTCTAGTTTAGGTGTTGGTGATTCAGTGCATCACCACACTTGTCTTTTAATAAAAAATGCTTAATATGTATGAAATGCTAAAAAAAATTATAATGTATTGAAACTAATTTATAATATATAGAAAATATATAATCTATGGACATGTTGTTTGTTATTATTATTATTATGCTTGTCTTTTAATAAAAAAATGTCTTAAATATACAGAATTTCCAAAAAAAGTTTTGTGATATATTGAAACTATATAATCTATGAAAATATTGTTCGTTATTATTAGTATTATGCTCGTATTTTAATAAAAAAAATACCTTAAATATATTGAATGCCCAAAAAAAAATTCCCGGGGGCTACCGCCCCCGAACCCCCGTACAGGTTCAGCCCCCCCGAACTAAATTCCTGGCTCCGTCCCTGACTACTAGCAAGGAGAAAGCATGATTAATTTGGTTAATGATGTTGATTTGTGAAAATTTTCCAAGTTTAGTTTGCGTGCATACATGAGATCTTGTATATAAGATGAGTCATGAGCCAAGCATGTCTATATGTGGTTTTTTGATGATTATTTGAGCTTTAATATGCGATATGAGATGAAACGGACCAACCCCTAACGACTTATGTGTTGGCCGAATGTAAGGAGTAAAAGAGGAAGTCGATGTTTGAATTTTCTTGAGTTATATGATTATGTATTTATGTTATTGTGTATTATATGAGCTTAATTTGAATTTTTGAGAATTTTACATTGAAGAAGTCCGGAGTCTAGGTATAATTGCTTGTATGTTCATGTTTGGAGTCATTTTACAACCTTTTCTACCTACTGTTTCGTTGGGTTCTTGATACCCAAAGACCTTGAAATTTTATGGTAAGATTATATGAGAGTCTGCAGAATACCGGTAAAATTTCAAGTCAATTGGACTTCGTTTACTATTTTTATAAATTGGAAAACTAAAACTGCTACTTTCTGCCGAAATGTTCGGTGAGTAGCCAATAGAGTCACCTTTTCCAGTATCTTTCCCTAACTTTTTAGAGCCCAAATTTTTATTGTTAAGACATAAGTGTCTTAGCTAAATACTCACCAAATTTCAAGCGTTTTTGGAAGCGTTTACTATTTTTTAAAAATCAATGTTTTTAATTGCTCAAAACTGCCGAATATGGTAGACTGTAGGAAAACAGTCATATCTCCTAAACTACTTGGAGTTTTGTTGGATTTGTATACTGAAAGCAAGAACGTTTTATGCTTGTATACAATGTTTCCTAAGTTCACTATCCAATCTCCTATCTGTTTGTGTTCATGATTGCATATGTTTGTTCTCTATCTCTATATAAGTAGATTATATGGTGTGTTGTAGATCACAGAAGACCATATAATTAGATTAACCTTAAGAGATATAATATGATCACAGCCGAGATGACTTTAGGACGAGTCATCGGTTTAGGCTGCGGTATAGATGGAAGTAGTTTCTCTTGACTACTTGTCTATACTGGTACGTGATAACGTATTGATAGGACCACAGTGAGATGTATTCTTCTATCTGACTTAAGTGAAGAATCAAGATCTTGGTGACTTAATAAAATCTTAATACTAATAAGATTTCGAATATATATGTTAATTCGTGTATCACTTTGATATACTATGAGTGAGAGTTATATAGTAACTTGAGTACTCTGTATCTTGGGTGATAGCGGTTAATATATGATATTTGATTATCTGTATTACTACTCGTATCCGTATAGGATAATGACATCCCCTTAAGGAGCTCAATAATGTTTATTGCGCTAAACCCTGCAGGTTGATTAAGTTCAGGCGCAATAATAAGGTTTGAGTGGTACTGCTTAAGGATTACAAAGAGATTAATTAATTTAAGCTGTCAGAGCTCTAATTAATTAATGGATGTCGGATATTTTAAATACGAGGATTTAATAAGTCTAAATACAAGCCCCGACTCAACACCGGCAATAAAGGGGTAAGTCAATATTGGTTCTCTAGTGGAATGAACTGATATTTATAAATTAATTATGGTCTGGGCTGACCATAGATAAATTAATTTATTTGAGGCCCATCTTTATTCCTTGTATCTGGTCCCTGGACTGGCCCAAAGTCTCCTAGCCCAAGATGGAGAAGAAAACGCCTAGCACAGAGATCAGGCGCCTCACACGTATTTATTTTATTATAAATATAGCTGTCAGCTCTCAGGAAAACACACAGATAAAATTAGGGTTTTTGAGAGCAGTGAGTAGCGCCGATCGTGCATAGCACTTTTGCTCTCTTGGGACTTTCATAGAACGTTGTCCATCCAACGGTGAAAGCTGAGCGGGATACAGTTCAGAAGATCAGAGCTGAAGTCAGATTTTTCGCAGGAAATCAAGTTCTGGCAGTTTCAGGAGAACGGCCATAACTTCCTCCACAGAACTCCGATTCAGGCGAAACACGAGGCCACGGAAAGCTCTTTCGAAGACGAAGAAGTCATATTTCTGGGCATAATACGATTTGAGGACGTTTGAGGCTTCAAAAGAAGGCTTGAAGCTGAATGGTCTGTTCAGCTACGAGTTTGACGAATTCTTCAGGTATTTCGGAACTCCAACGTGCAGCACTTAAATTCATAGGAGCATGTTAGGATTAATCGTTGTATGATAAATTAATAATAATCCAAGAAACGATCATCGGACAAACGGAGCATTAATTCAGTTTAATATTCCTTCAATTGGTATCAGAGCCCAGGATTATTTTCTTGGCTCTATTATTAATTTATGTACGATTAATAATGTGCGTTGTTTTTACTGCTGTTGTTCTTCGTGGTCTGTTGATTCGTGGAGTACGTTGTTTTGACGTTGTAATCGTTTTTCACCACGAGAAATCCGTGGTTAGATTAGGATTTCAAATTGTATTTATTTTTCCGTTGTAATCTGTAAAAATTGAAAATCGAGATGAAGATGACGATGAATTAACATCGAATGAACGGAGGTTGGAGAGCCGGGAGGCGGCGGGCGCCGAGGGCATGAAGGGCTGCGAACTGCGCGAGCCCCGTGCGCCATGGCGCGCGCAGAAACTCCCGGGCTGGATGGCTGCTGGAGGACCGGGGCCAGACGAGGCCGCTGCTGCGTGCGCCGACGAGGGCTGCGCGTGCGTGTGTGCTTGCGCACCGTGCGCTGTGCGCCTGGGCAGGCGCCGTGCAGCTGCTGCTGCTCTCGGTGCTGGGTACTGCCGAGGATGGTTGGGCGAGGCGGGGCGAGGCAGGACAGGCGGTAAGAAGGTGCTGCGCGCGCCGAGGGCTGCCCGTGCGCGCGTTGCGCGCCCGGTCAGGCGCCGCGGGCCGTTGCCGCTGAGTTACTATCTATGCGCCGAGACCGCTGAGACCAGGTGCCGAGGCTGCTGCTGCCGAGCCGAGGTCGCTGCTGCCGAGCTGCTGTGCTGTTGCTGCTGTGCTGCTGCTGCTGGCGCCGGGGAGGCTGCTGCCGAGCCAGGTGGTTGCCGCGCCGGGCTGTTGCTGCCGCGCCAGGCTGCTGCTGCCGAGTCCGCTCGGTTGCTGTCATGGCGTGGTGGCGGCGGCGCCTAGGGAACCCCAAACCCTAGGTGGGCGCTGGTTTCAAGAAACCCTAAGGGGGCCCAAACCCTTTTTTTTTTCAAAGACGGGCCTGTTTGAAGCGTTTCGAGCTGAATTTACGTTTTTGAGTTTTATTTCTTTTTCTTTTCTGTTCTCTGTAATAGATTAGAAATATGGGGTTCCACGAATGGGTCACGAAGAACTTTATCTTTTATTCTGTTCTTTGCATGTCGTGGTGTTAATCCTTTATGCTCTTTGCATGCTGTTTTTGTCTTTGCTTGTTAATATGTGTTTATTAACTGCGCTTAGACAAGCATGCTAGGTTTATCGTTTTCTTAAGCATGTTTTAGTATTCTGAGAGCATGTTTTACATGTTGCGTTCTAGTAGAGCATGTTTAGGATTATGTGTTTGAGCATGATCAAACCTTTTGAAAGTAAAAAAACTAAGCTGTATTAATAATTTTATAGATGATTAAAAATTATTTAAATTTTCACAAACGGTCTCAAGACAAAGTGTTTGAGAATATGAGTAAACGACCACCCTAACGTGGCTTACTTTATTTTGATTTCACAAGTTTGTTAAGTTGAGATTTCTATTAAAAATATTTAAATCCATTTAAGTAGTGGGAGTTATGCGGTAAACGACCACCCTAACGTGGCTTACTCGTATGATTTTCATTAGTACTTTAGAGGATGGATTTTAAATAAGATAACTAAGAAATTAAATTGAATGCGGCATGGTCCTAGTGAGTATGTCAAATTCGAGAATTTAATTTCAAAGTTAGATTGTGGTTATTACTAAATAATTTTTATTCTTAAAATTATGTAGACCTCCACATGCGGTCTCAAGACAAAGTGATTGAGAATATGGGTAAACGACCACCCTAACGTGGCTTACTCGTATGATTTTCATAAGTACTTCAGAGGATGGATTTTAAATAAGATAACTAAGAGGTTAAATTGAAAGCGGTATGGTCCTAGTGAGTATGCCAATTTCAAGAATTTAATACTCAAAGTTAAATTGTGGTCGCTGCTTAGATATCATTTCAAGTACAATGTACAACTCCCCAACGGAGTCCCTTCTTGAATATGATATGGTCTATTTAAAGTCCAACAATTAATTTCCTTTGTCAAAAAGTCAAGTTGACATGGATGGAAATTAAACGACTAGGTAAATAGTCTGGTTGAGGAATTCATGTGTAAACGACCACCCTAACGTGGCTTACTCGTGAGATTTCTTGGGCAGTTGGAGGTTTCATTAATATTGTTTTTATCAAAAGGTTACAATATTATTGTTACGAATTATGTGCTTTATGTTCGTTACTTTCAGATATGTCTATGTCTCTTACTGTTTATTTATTCTTGCACAAAGTCTTTTAACCGGTCCACATATATAAAATGGAAACGCAATTTTGGTTTTTTATCTTTATCACAAACTAAACACATTTTTTGTGTTGCCTACTACTCCACGTTCTTATGGTCCGAACAATGAGACAACTGATGGGAAAGAGGAACTGCATAAAAGCTGGCATGTGACGAATAATATGGATATATGCTATATTATGAGTATAATGTCACAAACTTTGTAGCTCCAACATCAGGGCATGGACGATGCTATTAGCATCATGCTGAATCTCAAGAAAGTGTTCGGAGAGTCGGACTAAGCTGCTCATTTAAATTTGATGAGAGTAATCTTGTTATTTTTATGAGTGAGCACAGCTCAATGCACGAGCATGTCATGCAAATTTTTGACGGACTTGACTTGCTCAGAGGGAGTATCGACGGTGAGGCAAAAGTCGATATTATCCTGAACTCTCTTCCCAAGTCTTTTAATTAAGAACTTCCGCCTCAATGCTGTTATGAGCAAGAAAGATAATACTTCTTTTGAGTTGTTGAATGCTCTAGTTCCGGCTAAGGAAGTTGTGAGAAAGAGATGTGCAAGCACTTGTTATTGCCAAAGGAGAGCCATCTTCTTCGTCGAATGACGGGAAGAAGAAGGGTCCAAGGGGCAAGAAAGATAAGGGAAATAGTGGGAGTAGTGGTGTGATAAGATTGAGTATTGGAGTTTTCTTCTTTCAATACTCAAGGCAAAGGGTTAAGGTACTTCACTTGCTATAGTAACTGAGACATGTCAGCTCGTTTTCTACTCAGTTGTGAGTAGTGGATAACGAGAGAAACTGATAATGATTGTTGCACCTTGCATGACTTTTAGGCTGACAAGGAAGCTGAGAAGTGATGGGATGATTGTCTTCGTAGGCAACGTGACTAGAGTCGCAGTTGTTGCAATTGGAGACTTGTCTTTAAGTTCTAAAGACATAGTTTAGTTTTTGAGAGTTCCTTATCATGTTTCAAAATTTTGAATAGATGGATCACATGTCATTTTTGATAGTAGTATTTCTATCATAAGAAATGACAAAGTTGTCTATTCTGGTATTTTTGAACATCTCTCTTCATACTATAACTTGTCTACAAAATACCTTTATATTGCATTTACATCATCGAACAAAAGAAAGAGAAAAGTTAAGGCTAATCTCTCATGAGGATCTTACACATATATTGATACCCTAGATTAGGTCACATCTATCTTAACAGGATCCAAAGGCTTGTGTCTAAATAGTACATTGGATTCAATCCAGGTTGTACCATTCGGAACCTGCGAATCCTGTATAAGAGGAAAAGATGGAGACCAGGTCATTCATGGCAAAGGGGATAAAGGGCCAATAATGTGTTGGGAATGATCTTTTCTGATTCATTGTCAGTGTTTGGGATTCCAACCCAGTTTACTACACCGTGTAATCCCTATATAAGATGGTGTGGTGGAGAGAAGAAATAGGTCACTCTTGGAAAAAATATGTCCGATGATGAGTTATGCATCTTTGCAATTAGTCCTAAAGAATCAGAAGGTGGTTATTAGCAATGACACACGATTCTTAGAAGTGGACTATGGGAATAATCACTAATCCAAGTCAGATAGTGTGCTTCAAAAAAATTGAAGACATATTAGACAGGCGATTCCATCACCCAAGCCAAATGTGCAAGAGTTTTGTATCACAAGACATTGCACGCATTGTTGACACACATGTGCCACCACAAATCCATTGTAGTGGGAGGGTTGTGGGACAACCCAATCGATTTATGTTATTGGAAAGATCTTTGGATTCAGTCCCTGGTAGTGAATATAAGAGAGTCGACCCAGATATCTACTTGGAATTAGTGAGAGACGA
This sequence comes from Salvia miltiorrhiza, assembly GCF_028751815.1. Taxonomy (NCBI): domain Eukaryota; kingdom Viridiplantae; phylum Streptophyta; class Magnoliopsida; order Lamiales; family Lamiaceae; genus Salvia; species Salvia miltiorrhiza. The sequence continues at coordinate 42,903,137 of NC_080394.1, read as the reverse complement.
GAATGTAGATTCTTGGCACGCCTCAATGGAGCAATCCATTAAGAATATGGGTGTATACTAGAAAATCTTGCTACCAGGAGGCAGTAAAGCCTTAGGTTGTAAGTGAGTATACAAGTTAATGACAGGCCCGAATGAGCAAGGTCGTAGCTTTCGAAGCTAGACTGGTGGCGAAAGGTTATGCCCAGTGTAAGGGTATAGGTTATGATGATATTTTTGCCAGTGCCATGCTCAGAACATTCGGATCATTTTACCCATAGCAGCTCACTTAAACCATCGAGGTCTGGCAAATGGATGTCATATATATTACCTTTGAAAAGGTAAGGACATCCATGTGCAACAACCTGAAGGTTACATGAGGGAGGGAGAGAAGCATCTCGTGTCAATCGCTCTCGTGTCATTGGTGATGTGGTTTATCTTGCATTTTATGTAGATAATATCCTCCTAATTGGCGACAATATGGAGCTATTGTCAAGACATAAAGTAATGGTTATCCGAACAGTCTCAAATGAAAGACTAAGGAGGTACAATATACATCTTTGTGATCAAGGTTATAAGGGATCACCAGAAAAGGATGTTGGACTTATCTCGAGTGTCTTACATTAATACTGAGAATACTCGTTTTAGTATGCATACCGCCAAGAAAGGATTGCTACCTTTTAGATATGGCGTTCCTTTATCTAAAGACTATATCTTTAGATGTCTGTTGAGGTTGAGGAAATGAAGGCAGTATTCTACGTTTCCGCAGTAGATATGTAACACCCCGTACTTTTCCTTATGTTGGGAGATAGTGTTTTAACACTATTGAGAATACTGAGATGTCGAGATGCGATGTTATTTTCTTTTATGACCAGATAAGACAGATTTTCTATTAAATAGAGTTATGAGTGGACAAACCAATGATGGAGTTAGAGTGATGAGATTTGAGAAACGAGTCGAGTTAGAGATGCTGATTGAATTGAGTTGAGATTTTATTTTACTTCCGACTACCGGGAATAGAATTACCGGATACCGAGTTATCAGAGATTGACTGTCCTATTAAGAAAATAGGAATAATGAGATTGACATAGAGTCGAGGAAGAGAGGGAGAGAACCCTTGATGATATAACACCCCGTATTTTGGTTACCTTGAAATAGTATCGAAATACTATTGAGAACCTTGAGAGTTAAAGACTAGCTTACTAAAATCGAGAGGAAGTTATCGATGGATGGTAATATGAGTAAAATAGAGATGTTGATAGAATTGAGAATGATGTTAGAATTGAGATAAAGATGTTAATTGATTTTTGAGTTGAGATCAAAGACGAGAGATAGAGTCGAGGTAGTGATTGAGAGTCACTATAAAGAGGATTAAGCTGGAGTGACGATTAGATTAATGACGAGTGATGATCCGTCTTTAATGTGATAACTTTGTGAGCTTTTTGATTGACGTTATGTGATTTACCTGATATGTGTGCACTTATAATTGAGTAATGGTGGTAGTACATGATTTAATTTTCCACCACACATTTCTACACTCACACTCATTAAACATCCTAACATGTGTGATTAGACAAGTGGCCAAGTGGGGAGACAAAGTACTATTTGGGCATTAAATGCGTTTAGCTTAGAGAGTAAGTTTGGTGATAAAAACAAAAGACTTTCTCTCTCTTTCCGTCACTCTCATTTTCAGCCCTTCACCTTCTTCTCTCTCCCTCACGCCATTCTTTCTCTCCTCCATTGGAGACGAAGCTCAAGCTTCTAAAGACGTATCTATGGTGAAATCCTCCACTAAATCTAGTCCTTAAACACTTTCTACTCGTGAATCAAGAAAATTAGTGGAGTTTAAAAGCTTGAAGAATAGAAAGAAGACTTCCTTTTTCTTGAAACTATTTGAGTAAGTGTTCTTATCTTTTAGATCTGGACTTTATTGTGTGATATATGTGCATAGAAGGATAATTGAAGCATGAGAAACTCCCTCTCCTCCTTTTTCTTCATTTTCGAAAATTAGGGTTCATGCCCTTTAAAAATCTTTCTGGTTCTTTTCTTAAATTGGGGTGAGAAGTATGCTATATGTGATGATTTGAGGTGATTAAGGTGTGTTTTGTAAAACTTAGTCTTGAGACATGATTTTTACAAAATTCAGTTTGATATAAAAATTTGGGAAAATCCTTGAGGATATGTCTTGAATGATGATTTGATGATGAGCATGAATATATGAAAGGATTAACGTGATGTTTGATGACTGTAGCGTTTAAATGAGTTTTTAAGTTGGCTATGATGTTGAGTGATAGTATTTTTGATGTTTGGGAGTGTTTGATGAATTTTGGGAATGAAAAGTTGACGAATTTTCGAGTTGCTCTTGATTGCACTGTCTGCCTTGAGTCTTGTTCTACTCTGCCGAGTTGTGATTGCGCTGCTCCGAACCGAGAAGTCATTTCTCTGCTGACAGAGAATTCCTCATTTCTCTGCTGACAGAGAATTCTTCATTTCTCTGCTGACAGAGAATTCTTCATTTCGCTGCTCTGGCAGAGAGTTCGTTATTCCTCTGGTATGACAGAGAGTTCATTATTCATCTGGTATGACAGATAGTTCGTTATTCCTCTGGTATGACAGAGAGTTTGTTATTCCTCTGATATATTGATTCCTCTGACGATTGATTCCTCTGACGGGTGATTTCTCTGCTCTGGCAAGCATTCCTCTGCACTGGCGAGTATTTCTTCTCTGCTCTGCCGAGCTAGTCTGCTCTACTCTGCTGAGTTTTTCCACTCTGACCATCGAGCATTTCTCTGCTCTGGTCATCGAGTCAAACTTATGTTTGTATGTTTGTGATATGTTTATGTATAAGTTGTATGCTTATGTGTTTTTACATGCCTATGTGCTTGTTTGCCTTGAGTATGGTCCGAGTTGAGAGTTAAATCGAGAATAGGACGTGTGAATCCTTAGAAGTTGAGTATACCTAGGGATTTAGTTTTATTCGGGTAAATAGACGTTGAGTGAGAAGTTATTGTTGAGACGAGATTGAATTTTAGTAATGAGTTCTAACTAAGGTTTGTTTTATCACATGAACCTTCGTGATGATGTTGATGATTTATGAAGACCCGAGCGAGATGAAGAAGTAAGTCACCTATTCCTATCTGAGCTTAAGCGAAGGACTACAGGTGGGCAATATTTTGAGTATACGTATATCGTATGAGCTTTCTAAAATGATTGATGATGATATTTATGAGTTCATCAAATATTGAGTTAAATGATGTTTAAGAACTGTTTGACTTGCCAATTTTTAATGTTGAGCTTGTATGTTACCCTCTACTGATGAGACGAATTCAGATCCTGCCACAAGCGGGGTTGTGTACACAGAGGTGACTGTGAGCCGTCTTCGGGTCGGCCGGTCACGGTACTTGAGAGGGAGGCCTACTTCTCAGTACCTTTGACAATGATGAGTTGTAGATGTGGTACATACATGTTAAGATCTTTTACTGCAGTCGTTTCTTTATGATGTTATGATTATTAAAACTGCATGCACAGATTCATTTATGCTAACTTATTTCTGTGTATTGCTGAGATATGGCAAGTTCCAAACATATAGCTCTAAGAGCGCCTTTCATGTTTTTCGGCGTTTGCCCACTGAGTATTATATACTCACGCCATGCATGTATTTCTAAATATGCAGGCTAAGCATTGGAGCGAGATTGGACTGGTGCTGGTGGGGGATTGTTTAATGGAGGAAGTTTCTTTGCTGCTTTCCTTTGATGTTAGAGTCTTAAGGATGATGTACTTTGCTTTCCTTTTGATATTGATAAAACCTTAGTGAGATGATACCTTATTCCTTTCTAATCAAGTAATATACTCGCGGTTATATGTCTTCATACATATAATTGTTACGCCTTTTGCTGTGACACTCTTGATATTATGCTTCCTTATGGAAAATAAGCTGTACCTACTTTGCTTTTCTTCTTGAAATTCCTGATATTCAAGAAGTTATAACGATGTTGACGTATATACCCTTGAGCCGAATTATAATGCTTTGCTCTAGTATGTTTTGATGTGAGCTTCCGCCCGATGTTCAGTTTAGTTTTATTGTTCTTTATTCATTTATATTAGTCGTATCGATACTCGTACCCCGCTATCACTAGCGTTGGGAATCGGGCTGCGACAGAGTGGTATCAGAGCAGGTCGTCTGCTCTGAGTTAATTGCTTGATTGAGTTGAACCTTTGATTGCTTCTACTCTTTTTAGAACTGATTACTAGTCTAATTTGAATTCTTAGACTAGTTTGAGAGAGAGTCATTTTGAAACGAAACCCCAGCACCCCATCTCCTCCGGCTTATCGAGGTAAGAGGTTGATGTTGTTTCTTTTTGCTTATCTGTTGAAAGCTGAGTTTGATTCACTAATGAGTTATGTATTGTTTTGATGACGGAATTATTTGAGATGACGAATTCTGATATGAGGCAGTCGATGTGGAATGTGAGGAGAGATGTTGAGGTTAGTATAGCCGATGCCCCACCATACCAAACGAGGACGAGATGCAGAGTCGAGAAGAGGCAGCGATACAGAGACGATATAGCGAGGCGATGCGCCGTTGGTTCAGATCTACTGGACTGAGAGAGGGCGATACTCTTGGAGAGTTTCTAGCGCATTGCCACCGTTGTTGGTTGGAGGCTAGTATCCACGGGATCGACGAGTACGAGAGTCAGGAGTCAGAGCCGAGTGAGGATATGGAGGTTGACGATGCGACGAGCAGGATGTCAGGAAGACGACGACTAGCGATCACGTGTATCTAGTAGACGCGTACAGATGTTAGATGCATAGTTGATATATATATATATAAGTAGAAATGCATAGTATTGTATGTATGTGTAGATAGTATATATCTATAGGTGCTTAGTACGTATGATGCTTGTATAGTTAGAGCATCATTTTGGAGTTAGGGCTTTGGTACATAAGACCTTACTTTTGTAAAAGACCTCGAGAGAGAGAGGCAGTTTTCCTTATATATATATATAGAGGTGTTGATGATTAGTGAGTTTCATTTTCTTTATCAGAGCTTTGAGAATGATGATGATGTTGATGCTTGATGATGAATGAGAAATAGAGATTGACGAGAATTTCGAATGATGATAAGCGAGAACTAGAGTGGACTAGAATTTTGAGAATTTTGAGATCACTTATGAGATATAGAAGCGAAGTAAGAAAAAGAGAATTAGTATTTTATTTTGACGAACAACTAGTTTCGAAGTCGATAGTTATATAATTCTTTTCCTTTGTAGTATACCTCCGAGAAGAAGAGGGAACGAAAGGAACATAAACCGAGAAAAAGATGAAGAAGAGAAGCAGAGAGAGAGATAGTTGAGATAATACGACGAGAGTTAGAGATTTAATCGCGATTTATAGACACGACCTTAATAGGGCGAACGTATTATGGAGACCTCATGGGATGCATAGATACTTTTGACCAATTGTACTTCGTAATAGAGGTACTTTCACCGGGACCGCGATTATCATCGCTAGAGTAATCATGAGAGTAGACTTATTGAGTTCCTATCCCGCTTGGTCGTTTTTAAAATTTTCTGCATCCATTTGAACTCCTACATGAGATGAACTATTTGCTATTGAGAATTTTTTTTCCAGATCCACTGTGTACGAGCTTGAGCCGTTTGTGTTGGGGATCCTTACCCCTTGTTTTAACAGTGGACAATTTATTCAATTTCCACTTAGTGGATTGCTTCTATTTCCAGTATTGATTTACTCCCATCATATCATATCTCAGTTTTTATCTTAGTTTCTGTTCTAGCTTTTGATCTTCCTTTGATTGTAACTTCTTCATTATCTTTGAGATAGCACTGGCTATTATGGAATCATTCCATTACTTGAGCTCGTCTTGTTCAAGATCAGACATTTTTATTCATCACATCTTAGTCCCTACCACATCCGACAAGAGTTAGGAATGTCTAGGTAACTAGGATGGCATAATAAGAAGAGTTTTTTTGAAAGAAAACACGAGTTATGGGAGCAGTCGTAGAATATATTATTACCGGACGAGCACAACAGTTCGATTATGGATTTTCTTATATTAGCCAAGTATGAAGAAAGCTAACCATTTCGAGGATGAGAAGAAGTGATGCTAAGCCAGAATAGGCAATAGCAGATTCAAGGAGATCGAGATGATAGATTAGAACAGATGACGTTTTCCATGATAGCAGACTGAGATGACGACTAGTATAGAAGTAGCATCGTCGTAGTATTACGGGATGTTTTATTTCCGTTATGCCCCGCAATTAGTAAGAGTTCTCGAAAGAGAAAAATTTCTTATATATCTATACGACGATGACCAGAGAGTCCCTATGTTTGAGTAGAGCTTTGATCTGATGTTACGATGATAGACATGAAACATGTCTTTGACGTTGAGTTATGAGAATTAAGGAAATAATATGATGATTGAGTAAGAGTCTTATGATTTGTGAGTTATGAGAATTTGTTCTAAGGTTGATACATGTCCCCTTAGACTTTGCCGAGAAAGAGAAACCGATTGAAGAAAGTAATAGAGTTGATGATATGAGATAAGGCAATAAAACCGTAGCTGAATACGAACGTCAGTTTCGCGACTTGGTTCGGTATGCCACATATCGAGAAGAGATGAACGAGAAGATGCCAGAATTGTTTTGATCAGGATTGAGACAAGAGGTACGAGACGATTTAACGAGTCAGAGTGCGGTTATGTGTACTGAAGCATTAAATAGGGCATTTGATATAGATTTGGCAATGCAGCCAGAGAGCGCGATTTAAGCTTCAGCACCCCAAAACGGTTAAGAGCACTTGAATGTGCAATCCACCTTTTTCTGGACGAGGGCAAGAAGGAAATATTAAATGAGACGACCGAAGTCAAGGCCATAAGAAGCCGTGGCCGAGTCAGAATGTGCCACCGCCATATCAGAATTGAGACGAACGACCTTATGTTGGCCCAACTGCCCCAGCAGCAGTAAACCTTCAAGAACCACGAGGGATGTCGCCTTGTCGAAGACCAATAAATTACATCTGAAAGAATGCAAGATGAGACAGAATAGCTATTACACCTGCGGAAGGGTCGGGCACTACTCGAACCAGTGTCCGAATCGTCAGCAAAGTGGAAGCGGAGAACGACCGAGTCAGTTTCGGCCGCAACTCAAAGCGATAAAGGGAATCCTACCGCTACCTCTACCACAGCGACAACAGTCAGCCTTTCGACCACGTCAGTCAGGAAGGCAACCACTAGCCCCGCGGGCAAATCGACCTCATCACCAGAGACTGTTCGCGCTTGAGCAGAAAGCACCGGACAAGAATCGAGGAAAATTGTCAGATAGAGACGAATTGAAAGATGTGCCCATAGTATTTTGTTCGACACCGAACGAAGAGCCTGTTCCACAACCTCTAAAGAGTAATCACACCCATAGGCTGAACCACTACGGTTTCATCTGTGTGCCCTAACTTAGAATTCGAGTTAAGATCGATTAAGCTCGAGGCGAGAGACCTGAGATTGATGCCTATGTGGCATTTGGATATAATTTTTGGAATGGACTGGTTAGAGGAAAACCATGTGAAGATACAATGCAAGGAGAGACGGATATCTTTTCAGCCCCCTGGCCAAGAACCTACTTCCTTCATTGGTATTGAGAGAAAATAGAAGAAGACGCTGATCATCTCGGCACTGCAAGCAAGAAAGTTCTTGCGGAGAAATGATACAACCGCGTACGTTGTATATCTGAGCCAGAGAGACGAATCCAAAGCAAACGTTGATGATGCCAGTCGTGCGGGAGTATAAAGATATTTTCCCTAAAACTTTATCGGGATTACCCCAGACCGACAGTTTGGGTTACGATTGATTTAGAGCCCGGCGCGTCACCGACGTCGAAAGCGCTATACAAAATGGCCCCTACAAGTTGCAATAGTTAAAACTGCAAATACAAGAACTTCTAGATATGGGTTTCATTCGACCCAGTGTTTCCTCGTGGGGAGCACCAGTTCTGTTTGTTAAAAAGAAGGATGGAGGCTTGAGGTTGTGTATCGATTTTCGAGAGTTGAATAAAGTGACGATAAAGAATAAGTATTCGTTACCCCGGATCGATAATCTGTTCGATCAACTACAAGGAGCGAGCACTTTTTCAAAATTTGAATTGAAAACGAGATACCATCAGCTGAAGATACGATCGGAAGATATTCCGAAGACGGCATTTCGTACAAAATACAGACACCATGAGTTATAGTAATGCCTTTCAGATTGACGAATGTCCCGACAGTATTCATGGATCTCATGAACCGCACTTTTCGCGAATACCTGGACAAGTTCGTGATAGTCTTTATAGACGATATCCTGATTTACTCGAAGAGTAAACGAGAACACGAAGAGCGTTTGATGATCGTGTTAGAGAGATTGTGAGTTAAGAAGTTTTATGCGAGTGTTGGCTTGAAGAAGTCAAGTTCGTTTGGCCGAACGATTGTGAACGAAGTTTCCAAGAGCTGAAAAAGAGGCTCACTATAGCCCAGTTTTAGCTGTTCCAAAAGCGGATAGAGAGTATGCAGTTTACACTGATACATCGAAAAATGGTCAAAGATGTGCACTGATGCAAGAGGGAAAAGTTATAGGGCATGCTTCGCGACAACTGAGACCAAACGAGATGAGTTATCTAACGCATGATTTAGAACTAGCAGCCGTAGTGCATGCTTTGAAGATTTGGAGACACCGTCTCTACGGAGTACGATGTGAGATATATACCGATCATAAAAGTCTCAAATATTTCTTTGAGCAAAAAGATCTGAACATGCGACAAAGAATATGGTTAGAATTAGTGAAGGATTACGATTGTGGAATAAATTATCACCCTGGAAAGGCTAACGTTGTCATTGACGCGTTAAACAGAGAGAATCAGGGAGAATTGGGATTTCTCCTTACTCGAGAAGAGAACCTAATCGAGGAATTCGAGAAGATGAATTTGAAGGTAGTAATACCCCCACAAACGACAGAAATAGTAATTTCTGCACTGAGCATTACACTAGCCTTACGACCGAGAAGCTCTGCTCCGCCAAGAGAACTATGTTTTGAGCGGTCTTTGCGTTGGACAGAGCTGGCACCGATTCCTCTGCTCTGACAGAAAAATCACGATTTCTCTGCTCTGGCAGAGAATGATAAAAAGATGGAAAGGTTGCGAATGAAAATTCGAATCTAGAAAATGGAGAATTATCAAGAGGCGGCAGATAATGCCATTTTTATTTTAAGAGAAACTATGTGTGCCTGATAAAGAAGAGCTGAAAAACGAAATCACGAGCGAAGCTCATGACACCCTTGCATCGCAAATGCGGAAAGTATGAATATGTGCTAAGACTGAAATGACACTTTAATAAGAGAATAAGAAGCGAGAGATGGCATCTTTCGTAGAAAGATGTTTGACGTGTTAAAGCGTGAAGGAGCCATTTCGGGTGTCGAGACACTACATAGAGTACTACGGTACTGAGATACGAGATTATAATTAAGATGAGATGGAGTTATGATGATAAATAGAGATATTGAGCATTAGAGTTACACTTTTGATGAGACGAGAGCGCTGAGATATAAACATAAGTTTTGATGAGATAAGATATCTGCGCCAGAGCGAAAGCCATTTCTCTGACGATTCACTTCGCTGCTCTGGCATTCGGTTCCTCTGGCTTCGTGATTTCGCTGCTCTGGCCAGTGATTTCGTTGCTCTGGCTAGTGTTTTCGTTATACAAATTACACCTGTTAGAGGCTTCCACAATAGAAGTGAGACCACATACCATGAGTTATGACATCGATTAGTAAAATCGAGAGATAGAAATCCGACAGCTGAATAATCACTGATAGATCCTTTTGACGTTAGGAACGATGTTTATGTAAGTTTTCCCTATCTCGGAGAGCGTGTTATTTTCTAGTTAAAGAAAGACTCAAACCGAGATATATAGGACCTCGCGATGTATTAGAAGGAGTAGGCCAAGTAGGCTATAAACTAGCGTTGTCTCCGAGCTTCGCGAACGTCCAGGACGTTTTCCATGTTTCTCAACTGAGAAAGTACGTGTTTGATCCAAAACACGTCATCCATAAAGAAGAAGTGTCTTTGGTACCAGTTTTGAGCTACGAAGAGAGAGACCTGATGCTATACTGGACCGGAAGATCCAACAATTGAGGAATAAGTCGATTCCTTTGGTGAAAATCCAATGGAGACATCACAGTCAAAAAGAGAGTCAACATGGGAACTTGAAGAGAAGATGGTTGTAAGCAGATGTTTAAAGCAGCAGTTACAAAATAGCCAATCTCCAATAAACTCTAATAGCTGCAAGGCACAAAATTCTAGATGGCTAAAAAGCGAAGTTTGGGAAGCGTAGAAGAAATTGATAGTCACATTTGATGGGCTACTTGGAATTAGCGGGAGTGTATTCCCCCAGAGCTTGAAGAGAAGATGAAAGAGGAGTACCCAGAGTTTTCCCAAAGATGAATAACTCAAATTTCGGCACGAAATTTCTTTTAAGGGGGGTAGGATGTAACACCCTGTACTTTTCCTTATGTTGGGAGATAGTGTTTTAACACTATTGAGAATACTGAGATGTCGAGATGCGAGGTTATTTTCTTTTATGACCAGATAAGACAGATTTTCTATTAAATAGAGTTATGAGTGGACAAACCAATGATGGAGTTAGAGTGATGAGATTTGAGAAACGAGTCGAGTTAGAGATGCTGATTGAATTGAGTTGAGATTTTATTTTACTTCCGACTACCGGGAATAGAATTACCGGATGCCGAGTTATCAGAGATTGAATGTCCTATTAAGAAAATAGGAATAATGAGTTTGACATAGAGTCGAGGAAGAGAGGGAGAGAAGCCTTGATGATATAACACCCCGTATTTTGGTTACCTTGAAATAGCATCGAAATACTATTAAGAACCTTGAGAGTTAAAGACTAGCTTACTAAAATCGAGAGGAAGTTATCGATGGATGGTAATATGAGTAAAATAGAGATGTTGATAGAATTGAGAATGATGTTAGAATTGAGATAAAGATGTTAATTGATTTTTGAGTTGAGATGAAAGACGAGAGATAGAGTCGAGGTAGTGATTGAGAGTCACTATAAAGAGGATTAAGCTGGAGTGACGATTAGATTAATGACGAGTGATGATCTGTCTTTAATGTGATAACTTTGTGAGCTTTTTGATTGACGTTATGTGATTTACCTGATATGTGTGCACTTATAATTGAGTAATGGTGGTAGTACATGATTTAATTTTCCACCACACATTTCTACACTCACACTAATTATTTTAAACATCCTCACATGTGTGATTAGACAAGTGGCCAAGTGGGGAGACAAAGTACTATTTGGGCATTAAATGCGTTTAGCTTAGAGAGTAAGTTTGGTGATAAAAACAAAAGACTTTCTCTCTCTTTCCGTCACTCTCATTTTCAGCCCTTCACCTTCTTCTCTCTCCCTCACGCCATTCTTTCTCTCCTCCATTGGAGACGAAGCTCAAGCTTCTAAAGACGTATCTATGGTGAAATCCTCCACTAAATCTAGTCCTTAAACACTTTCTACTCTTGAATCAAGAAAATTAGTGGAGTTTAAAAGCTTGAAGAATAGAAAGAAGACTTCATTTTTTCTTGAAACTATTTGTGTAAGTGTTCTGATCTTTTAGATCTGGACTTTATTGTGTGATATATGTGCATAGAAGGATGATTGAAGCATGAGAAACTCCCCCTCCTTATTTTTCTTCATTTTCGAAAATTAGGGTTCATGCCCTTTAAAAATCTTTCTGGTTCTTTTCTTAAATTGGGGTGAGAAGTATGCTATATGTGATGATTTGAGGTGATTAAGGCGTGTTTTGTAAAACTTAGTCTTGAGACATGATTTTTACAAAATTCAGTTTGATATAAAAATTTGGGAAAATCCTTGAGGATATGTCTTGAATGATGATTTGATGATGAGCATGAATATATGAAAGGATTAACGTGATGTTTGATGACTGTAGCGTTTAAATGAATTTTTAAGTTGGCTATGATGTTGAGTGATAGTATTTTTGATGTTTGGGAGTGTTTGATGAATTTTGGGAATGAAAAGTTGACGAATTTTCGAGTTGCTCTTGATTGCACTGTCTGCCTTGAGTCTTGTTCTACTCTGCCGAGTAGTGATTTCGCTGCTCCGAACCGAGAAGTCATTTCTCTGCTGACAGAGAATTCCTCATTTCTCTGCTGACAGAGAATTCTTCATTTCTCTGCTGACAGAGAATTCTTCATTTCGCTGCTCTGGCAGAGAGTTCGTTATTCCTCTGGTATGACAGAGAGTTCGTTATTCCTCTGGTATGACAGAGAGTTCGTTATTCCTCTGGTATGACAGAGAGTTCGTTATTCCTCTGCTATATTGATTCCTCTGACGAGTGATTCCTCTGACTACTGATTTTTCTGCTCTGGCATGCATTCCTCTGCTCTGGCGAGTATTTCTTCTCTACTCTGCCGAGCTAGTCTGCTCTACTCTGCTGAGTTTTTCCACTCTGACCATCGAGCATTTCTCTGCTCTGGTCACTGAGTCAAACTTATGTTTGTCTGTTTGTGATATGTTTATGTATGAGTTGTATGCTTATGTGTTTTTACATGCCTATGTGCTTGTTTGCCTTGAGTATGGTCCGAGTTGAGAGTTATATCGAGAATAGGACGTGTGAATCCTTAGAAGTTGAGTATACCTAGGGATTTAGTTTTATTCGGGTAAATAGACGTTGAGTGAGAAGTTATTGTTGAGACGAGATTGAATTTTAGTAATGAGTTCTAACTAAGGTTTGTTTTATCACATGAACCTTCGTGATGATGTTGATAATTTATGATGACCCGAGCGAGACGAAGAAGTAAGTCTCCTATTCCTATCCGAGCTTAAGCGAAGAACTACAGGTGGGCAATATTTTGAGTATACATATATCGTATGAGCTTTCTAAAATGATTGATGATGATATTTATGAGTTTATCAAATATTGAGTTAAATGATGTTTAAGAACTGTTTGACTTGCTAATTTTTAATGTTGAGCTTGTATGTTACCCTCTACTGCTGAGACGAATTCGGATCCTGCCACAAGTGGGGTTGTGTACACAGAGGTAACTGTGAGCCGTCTTCAGGTCGGCCGGTCACGGTACTTGAGAAGGAGGCCTACTTCTCAGTACCTTTGATAATGATGAGTTGTAGATGTGGTACACACATGTTAAGATCTTTGACTGCAGTCGTTTCTTTATGATGTTATGATTATTAAAACAGCATGCACAGATTCATTTATGCTAACTTATTTTCTGTGTATTGCTGAGATATGGCAAGTTCCAAACATATAGCTCTAAGAGCGCCTTTCATATTTTTCGGCGTTTGCCCACTGAGTATTATATACTCACGCCCTGCATGTATTTCTAAATATGCAGGCTAAGCATTGGAGCGAGATTGGACTGGTGCTGGTGGGGGATTGTTTCATGGAGGAAGTTTCTTTGCTGCTTTCCTTTGATGTTAGAGTCTTAAGGATGATGTACTTTGCTTTCCTTTTGATATTGATAAAACCTTAGTGAGATGATACCTTATTCCTTTCTAATCAAGTAATATACTCGTGGTTATATGTCTTCATACATATAATTGTTACGCCTTTTGCTGTGACACTCTTGATATTATGCTTCCTTATGGAAAATAAGTTGTACCTACTTTGTTTTTCTTCTTGAAATTCCTGATATTCAAGAAGTTATAACGATGTTGACGTATATACCCTTGAGCCGAATTATAATGCTTTGCTCTAGTATGTTTTGATGTGAGCTTCCGCCCGATGTTCAGTTTAGTTTTATTGTTCTTTATTCATTTATATTAGTCGTATCGATACTCGTACCCCGCTATCACTAGCGTTGGGAATCGGGCTGCGACAAGATAGCTTCATGTATGAATTACTATGTACGAGATCTTATATTTGCTATACAGTTAGCATGGTTGTAAGATATCAGTATAGTCCTAGTTAAGGACAATGAACTGTGATAAATTATATTCTCAAGTCCATGACTAGAGAATAAGGATAGTTTATCAGTTAGACAGTTTAGTTCCTTTTTGGATTATACGATTTCGGATTTCCAGGCTGACCGGAACAAAGAATAATTACCTCGAGCTATGTGTTTTCCTTGGGAGGTAAAACCTTTTGGTTTGACCACTACCTCCAGGATCTAAAGGTGATTCCTAGTTTGCGTGAGAGCATCACCTTCGTGATACCTCAAGTGCAGTTGCAAACTCTAAGGAATCCAAGAACCACAAGGGGTCAAACACATGGAGAGTAAGTACCAAGTTACACGATTATTCGTATATCGAGGTTTTGTGCTCATAGAATAAATTCTCACATATTGGAGAAACCTACTCATCTTTTCACAAAAGGCTTATCGCAAATGGTCATTGAAAGATGGGAATGCGATTGATGCCACCCACTTATGAAACTTTAAGTATAAGTGGGAGAAGTGTTAGGTGATTGGTAAATAGACGCAATGTATACTAAAAGTTTGCTTTAGTATAAGTGGGAGATTGTTGGATTTGTATACTGAAAGAAATAACGTTTTATGCTTGTATACAATGTTTCCTAAGTTCACTATCCAATCTCCTATCTGTTTGTGTTCATGATTGCATATGTTTGTTCTCTATCTCTATATAAGTAGATTATATGGTGTGTTTTAGATCACAGAAGACCATATAATTGGATTAACCTTAAGAGATATAATATGATCATAGCCGAGATGACTTTAGGACGAGTCATCGGTTTAGGCTGCGGTATAGATGGAAGTAGTTTGTCTTGACTACTTGTCTATACTGGTACGTCATAACGTATTGATAGGACCACAGTGAGATGTATTCTTTTATCTGACTTAAGTGAAGAATCAAGATCTTGGTGACTTAATAAAATCTTAATACTAATAAGATTTCGAATATATATGTTAATTCGTGTATCACTTTGATTTACTATGAGTGAGAGTTATATAGTAACTTGAGTACTCTGTATCTTGGGTGATAGCGGTTAATATATGATATTTGATTATCTGTATTACTACTCGTATCCGTATAGGATAATGACATCCCCTTAAGGAGCTCAATAATGTTTATTGCGCTAAACCCTGCAGGTTGATTAAGTTCAGGCGCAATAATAAGGTTTGAGTGGTACTGCTTAAGGATTACAAAGAGATTAATTATTTTAAGCTGTCAGAGCTCTAATTAATTAATGGATGTCGGATATTTTAAATATGAGGATTTAATAAGTCTAAATACAAGCCCCGACTCAACACCGGCAATAAAGGGGTAAGTCAATATTGGTTCTCTAGTGGAATGAACTGATATTTATAAATTAATTATTGGCTGGGCTGACCATAGATAAATTAATTTATTTGAGGCCCATCTTTATTCCTTGTATCTGGTCCTTGGACTGGCCCAAAGTCTCCTAGCCCAAGATGGAGAAGAAAACGCCTAGCACAGAGATCAGGCGCCTCACACGTATTTATTTTATTATAAATACAGTTGTCAGCTCTCAAGAAAACACACAGATAAAATTAGGGTTTTTGAGAGCAGTGAGTAGCGCCAATCATGCATAGCACTTTTTCTCTCCTGGGACTTTCATAGAACGTTGTCCATCTGATGCGTCTTCGACTTTTGGGCCATTTGGCCCTATTTTTCCCTTTATTTGTGTCGGTACAGGTCTGTCAGGGGGAAAAACGGAGTTGTGAAGGAAGAAAGGTCAGTAGAGCGGAAACGGAATAAATGCGGTCAGAATGGGCATTAGCGAGCCTGGATTGCTAAGCCATGTTTACCAGCATGGAGCTTCGGCCAACAAGTACCTCTCCAATTCAACTTGGGGCATGGGAACCTGGAGCAACCCACCTGGTATAGGTCACACCAAAGAGAGCAATCCGTCTGATCGTTACCATGAGAAGCAGACAGCCAGAGCCATAAAAGGAAGGTCGATCTCGGAGATCTCGAAGAAACAAGTAGAAGGTGGAAGAAGGAACTGGAAGGATCGAAGGAATGTGAAAGGTTGACTAAGCTTGCAGCTGGACGCCATCTTCAATCAGGATCAATCAAAGATCAAGCTAATTAAGGAAAGAAGATCCCGGCGAAGATTTGGAATCGGCGTAGCTAGGGTTAGGCCTCTACCATCCGGCAGTAAAAAAGGCTAATGGTGTGCAGCGTGAAGAAGCTCTTGGCACCTTGAAACTCTTGTTCTTATTTTAGTATTCAATTAAGTTCGTCGTGTGTGGCATCCGAAACAATTTACATTTTCGTGCTTTTCCCTTTTTCGTGGTGTTTCTACTTTTGAACAAGTTCGAAGGCTTGAAGCCTAGGTACTATTTATCTATTCCAGTATTTCTTTTCGTTCTATAATGTGTTCAATCCCTTTTGCATTTATGAATTGCGTTATGTGTGAGTAATTCCCTTGGTGAGGTTTTAGGGGTGGAAATAATTGTTGTTAACATGTAAACATTCGTGAGGCACTTGTTCTTTCGGTTGAATCTCGTGGTTCCGGAAGGATCTGTTCGAAACCATGGGCAGTAGGGGCCTAACGGGTGATCTCCGTTCGGTAAAACGCTATCCATGTTAAGCAAAGGCCAGGGTATACCAAGGTACAACAATCAGTATACCCAAGACCGAGTAGCTGAGCAGCGTCAACAAAAGGCGTTGTAGATCCAGAAGGTGGGGAAAGGGTTGATGGGATACACTGCCCTTCCTCAGTCTTGGGCTTCTCTAGAGACTATCCATCAACTGTGACGAGGCATAAAGCCATGGTTATCAAACGAGAAAAGCAATCTCGGCGCCGTAGCATGTCTATGACTGGTCGGCTGACAAAGCCGGAAATAGTTGAGTCCAGGAGGCATGTGTCACTAAAAGCGTGGAGTTGGGGACCTCGGGCGAGAAGGTTGTTGAGGGTCATACTTGGTGAGTAACGGGTATGACTACTATCTACGGAGAAGTGAAGCACTGCCTTGTGACCGGGGATTGTGTGACCTTCGGACCAAGTGACCACAATGAGAATCAACCATCCTATATGTGAAATATAACCCCTTGAAACGCCCCAATGTCGTTGGGCCACGCCTTGGGCTTGTATGGATCATAGACGGATCATCAGTGTGCCTATGACCTAAACGAATGTTAACAACAGTTATGACCTAACCGAATAACCTCACCCCTTTGTTATTATTGATCTTGTTTATTTCTTGTGCAGAGTATACAGATTGACAATTGTGACACCTCAGTTTGTCGTAGGAGAACAAAGTGGTTCCTCACTCCCTGTGGGATTCGACCCTACACTTACCGCTAAGGCTAAGTTCTTATTGTGAGAAGTAGGAGCGTGTATTGTCTGTACTGGGCATACACAGGTATTTTGTCCGCACCGCACGACGGGTGTGTGTCAAAATTGGCGCCGTTGCCGGGGAGTGACGCGCAACAATTTTGTTCTCTCCTCATTCCATCTTCCGCTACTGGTGTATGCGTGGAACTCGTAGAGCTGTAAGAGCATTGGTATTTGACCCCGATATAGATCGTACAGAAAGACGACTGCGCGCAGAAGCACGAATAGCGAGACGTGAAGCTATGGCAGAAGCCGAACAAGCAGATGTCGTACCGGAGTAGACCCTCAGACAGTTGGCATACCCAACTAACCTCAACTTGAGGCCGAACGGAATCACCTTACCCACAAATCCGTTCGCACCTCGTCGGTATGACATGAAGCCCTCATTGCTTCAGATCTTACCGAAGTTCAATGGATATCAAGGAGTTGACCCTCATACTCATCTCCAAGATTTTGAGATGACAATCATGCACCAATCAAATGATGAACAGCAAGAGTATGTCAAGTTGATACTCTTCCCTTTTACCCTGGTGGACAATGCAAGAAGATGGCTGTATGACCTACCCGAGGGCAGTGTCACTACATGGGCACAACTGCAACAAGCCTTCTTGGAAGAATTCTTCCCAGCAGCACGAGTGGAGCGGATGCGATGGGATATCCGCAGCATAAGGCAAGATGGGCTAGAATCCTTCTACGAATACTGGACGAGATTCAAGAGAATGTTAAGCAATTGCCCCCATCACCAAATCTCTCCGAAAGATCAAGTGGAGAGCTTTGTGAAGGGCATGCGGAGGAACGATCGCAGTCTAGTCCTAGCAGCCTGTAATGGATCATTGATGAGCAAAACCCCGCTGGAAGTCTTCCAACTGTTGGGCACCATGGCAGAAGAATCACGCGATGAAGGACATGAAAGGAATCTGGAGAAACCAAGGAAAGCTGAAGAGAAGGAAGGGATGTCTAATCTGGAGAAAACTATGGAGAAGAGCATGAACGAACTCAAGGAACTTCTTTCGGGCTTGACTATACCAAAGAAGATTCGCCAGTGTGGCCTTTGCGATGCCACTGGACACCAATCTGAAAATTGTCCAAATTTTGGTGAAGATATTGTTGATGTCAATGCCATTGGAGGACATGATGGGAATCCACGGAAGTACGATCCTTATGCAAATACTTACAATCCTGGGTGGAGGGATCACCCCAACTTTTGGTGGAAGCAAGATGGTCAGCCCCAACAGCAGAACAATATGGGCGTACCAATGCAACGTCCCCAGTATAATCAGAACCAGCATCAACAACAGTACCAGTTAGGACCGCCTCAACACCACAACCAGAATCAGCAACAACCTCCTTACCAACCTCCACATCGGAGAGCACCTTGGGAAGAAGCAATTGAAAGCATGGCTAAGGAGAGCGAGAATGATGCAGCCCGAACAGAGCCAAGCTCGCGCCAAAACGGAGTTGAATCCCGTGTCAGACTAGAGCCAAGGACGCCAGAGGAATCGAGCTCGCCAGCGGAATCGAGCTCGCCAAGGACGCCAGCGGAATCAGCTCGCCAGCGGAATCAGTCCGCCAGAGGAGTCCTCCCGCCAGAGGAGTCATTCCGCCAGAGGAGTCCTTCCGCCAGAGGAGTCATTCCGCCAGAGGAGTCCTTCTCTGCCAGAGGAGTCCTTCCGCCAGAGGAGTCCTTTCGTCAGAGGAGTCCTTCCGCCAGAGGAATCCTCCCGCCAGAGGAGTCATTCCGCCAGAGGAGTCCTTCTGCCAGAGGAGTCCTTCCGCCAGAGGAGTCCTCCCGCCAGAGGAGTCATTCCGCCAGAGGAGTCCTTCTCTGCCAGAGGAGTCCTTCCGCCAGAGGAGTCCTTCCGCCAGAGGAGTCCTTTCGCCAGAGGAGTCCTTCCGCCAGAGGAATCCTCCCGCCAGAGGAATCCCGGCTTTCCAGAGCAGAGGAGCGGACGTAAAGAGCAGAGCGTACGGAGCTGGTTTTCTCACTAGGGTTTATGTTAGCTTGTTGAGCAAGTTTATTTTGTTTCCTTGTGTTTTTACGATTATGTCCTTTAAATTAGGGTTTTATTTTGCCTATATATATGGCGGCTGTATGGAATTTTGAAGGACGAACTTTGATGATATATGATATTTGTGAGTTTAAATTCTCTCTCAAGTTTCGAATTCTTCTTGAATCAAACAAGAATTCAACCTATCGGCGTATCGGCGGGTTCATCATCCCTCGTCGTGTGTCATTCAGCATCTCCGAGTTACTGTATCAAATGCACGTTGGGTTCTAGGGATCCGTTCGCCTAGATCATTTCGTGGTTTAGATTCAGAGGTTTTGGGACTTCCATCTTCTATCTGTCTTTAATTTTATCATATCATTCATCGTCTCCGAGTTACTGTATCAATCGTGCGTTGGGGTTTAGGGATCCGTTCTCTAGATCATTTCGTAGATTAGATTCAGTGGTTTTGAGATAATCCACCCTTTATCTTTAATTCAAGTCTTTATTTCAGATCTGCATCGTTTAAAGGTCTGTTCGAGCTTCTTTGATCATATCAGTTGGTATCAGTTTTCCAGGTTTCGTAAGGGTTACGCTATACAAAAAAAAAAAAAAAACAGAGCATTCGCCTGTGCAATTGAGGGTTTCATTTGGGCGAATTTGTCCAGGGTTTTATCTATCTGTTGGGTTCTATTCTCAATTTCAGGTTTCTGTTGGGTTTTGTTGGCCGCGTTTAATATCCAGGGAAGATGTTGATGCCTTCATTCCAAGGGAAGCGCGATCCCGACCAATATCTTGAGTGGGAGAGAAAGGTCGAATTAATATTTGATTACCACAATTATTCTGAGATCAAGAAGGTGAAATTGGCAGCGAGTGCGTTCACGGATTATGCACTGGTGTGGTGGGATCACATGATTACAAATCGGCGGAGGAACGGAGAGGCTCCTATTCAGACTTGGCAAGAGTTCAAAGCGGTGATGAGCAAGCGTCATGTGCCTCATCATTCATACCGGGAGCAATATCAACAGCGCCGACAAGCTCAAACTTTTCGAAGGGGTCTCATGAAAGATGAAAAATCTTTCGAGGAGGATTTAGAGAAGGTTCGTCAACAATTCTATGGCTGTAAGCGAAGGCAAGATGGCGCAAGGGATGGTTGGATCTATGAGAATCGGGGCCCTTGGAGGCAATATCAACCATTGTCTACCGGTTCCTCGTTCGAAGGGAATCAATGGAAAAGTGAGGCGCCGCCACGTGACGACAAGAAGCAGTGCTTTACATCTCATACCGAGGGGGTGACTTCAGCAAATCATAGTAATCCGGTAGTTTCCGATGGTAGCCATCGAATTACAACGTGGTTCATGTACCAGGGCTTCGGACATCGTATACGTCAGAAATCTCCCTTGGCAGCACAGGCTTTGACACAAGTTCAGGGTGTTGCAACAGAGCAGCAATGCGATATCAACGAAAAGGAAGCGGATGAGGTGATGTCTACGAGCAGCAAGTGGTAAAAACGGAGATGACCGTTGTAGTGGAACTTGCTCGAGAGATTGTTGCTATTACAGATGATAGCGATGTAGTGATTGATGGTGAGAAGACCGATACTGCTCTGCCCACATTGGGGAGGTCCGATGCAGCAGTGGCAGTTGTGGTGGTTATCGAAGTTGAAGCAGGTCTGAATCCAAAGGAGTTGGTGGAAATCGATCAAGAGGTTGTTGCTGTACAAAATGAGGAGTCCAATCTTACGCTGCTGAAATTGAAGGAATCACGTGAGACAGTGCGTGTGGAATCTGTTCCATATATTTTGGCAGAATTTGAGCCGACGCATATGGTTTTTGATCCCGGCAAGATGAATGATGGACAAGAGAGAGGAGCTAAGGTCCATCGATTGTTTCTAGCAGCCAATGAAGATTTTGTTTTGATCCAGGTATTGGCATTCACGAATTGGATTTGAGGACAAATCCTCTTCAAGAAGAGGGGAATGATGCAGCCCGAACAGAGCCAAGCTCGCGCCAAAACGGAGTTGAATCCCGTGCCAGACTAGAGCCAAGGACGCCAGAGGAATCGAGCTCGCCAGCGGAATTGAGCTCGCCAAGGACGCCAGCGGAATCAGCTCGCCAGCGGAATCAGTCCGCCAGAGGAGTCCTCCCGCCAGAGGAGTCATTCCGTCAGAGGAGTCCTTCCGCCAGAGGAGTCCTCCCGCCAGAGGAGTCATTCCGCCAGAGGAGTCCTTCTCTGCCAGAGGAGTCCTTCCGCCAGAGGAGTCCTTTCGTCAGAGGAGTCCTTCCACCAGAGGAATCCTCCCGCCAGAGGAGTCATTCCGCCAGAGGAGTCCTTCTGCCAGAGGAGTCCTTCCGCCAAAGGAGTCCTCCCGCCAGAGGAGTCATTCCGCCAGAGGAGTCCTTCTCTGCCAGAGGAGTCCTTCCGCCAGAGGAGTCCTTTCGCCAGAGGAGTCCTTTCGCCAGAGGAGTCCTTCCGCCAGAGGAATCCTCCCGCCAGAGGAATCCCGGCTTTCCAGAGCAGAGGAGCGGACGTAAAGAGCAGAGCGTACGGAGCTGGTTTTCTCACTAGGGTTTATGTTAGCTTGTTGAGCAAGTTTATTTTGTTTCCTTGTGTTTTTACGATTATGTCCTTTAAATTAGGGTTTTATTTTGCCTATATATATGGCGGCTGTATGGAATTTTGAAGGACGAACTTTGATGATATATGATATTTGTGAGTTTAAATTCTCTCTCAAGTTTCGAATTCTTCTTGAATCAAACAAGAATTCAACCTATCGGCGTATCGGCGGGTTCATCATCCCTCGTCGTGTGTCATTCAGCGTCTCCGAGTTACTGTATCAAATGCACGTTGGGTTCTAGGGATCCGTTCGCCTAGATCATTTCGTGGTTTAGATTCAGAGGTTTTGGGACTTCCATCTTCTATCTGTCTTTAATTTTATCATATCATTCATCGTCTCCGAGTTACTGTATCAATCGTGCGTTGGGGTTTAGGGATCCGTTCTCTAGATCATTTCGTAGATTAGATTCAGTGGTTTTGAGATAATCCACCCTTTATCTTTAATTCAAGTCTTTATTTCAGATCTGCATCGTTTAAAGGTCTGTTCGATCTTCTTTGATTATATCAGTTGGTATCAAAGCCACTGTATCAAATTTCGTAGATTAGATTCAGTTGGTTTTGAGTTACAGCTCGTCGTGTGTCATTCAGCGTCTCCGAGTTGCTGCGTCAACTGCACATTGGGGTTTAGGGATTCGTTCGCCTAAATCATTTCGTGGGTTAGATTCAGTGGTTTTGAGGCAATCCATCTTTTATCTGTAAGTTTCAATTTGATTTCAGATCTGCATCGATCAAAAGATCTGTTCGATCTTTTGATCATATCAGAGAAGTTTCGCAATGAAATTCGTGCCGGCATGAACCAAACTAACCAGCAAATTAGTCATTTGACTAAGGCAGTGGCCAAACTAGATGAGAACGCTGGTAAACTCCCAGCCATGGGAATCAACCCCAGAGAGCATGCCCAAGTGGTGCTAACCGAGTTCCCTGAGGGGGAAGAAAAGGAGGAAGAATTGTTAGCAGAAGCTGAATTGCTTCGAGGAGGCTGGAATAAGAACGGGAAGGGTCCAACCAATGAACAAGCTGGAGGTGGCAACCCAACCGAAGCACCCTACTCGGGACGCTTGAAACAGAAAGCTAGAGAGAAGGAAGCAAGTGAAATGATGAAGATGTTTCAGAAGGTTGAGTTAAGCATACCTTTACTCGATGCTATCAGGCAAATCCCCAAATATGCCAAGTTCTTGAAAGACCTTTGTTCAAGAAAAGTCAAAATGGAGGAAGAAGTCCGGTACGTGATGGGAGAAAGTGTTTCGGCAGTGATCCAACGGAAGCTACCCGCTAAGCGAAAGGATCCAGGGATGTTTACCATTCCATGTAACATAGGAGGAACCAACATGGATAAGGCAATGATTGATCTTGGAGCCTCCATTAATGTGATGCCATTGGCTGTGTACAAGAGATTGAATATTGGCGAGATGAGGGACACCCGTGTGGTCATACAGTTAGCTGACAGATCCAACGCTTACCCTGAAGGAGTAGTGGAAGACGTGCTGATCAAGGTTGGGGATTTGATTTTCCCAGCAGACTTCTATGTTCTAGATACCGGACCTGAAACTGGAGAGAATGCCATACTATTGGGAAGGCCGTTCATGATGACCGCCGGAACCAAGATCGATATGAAAACCGGAATCTTGACATGTGAGTTCGACAGAGTTCAAGTGGAATTCAATATCTATGAGACCATGAAGAGGAAACAAGCAATGGAGACAGTGGACATGGTCGATGTATTTGAACCCTTGGTGCAGGAACAAGGAATTACTTTCGGTTCCAGGGATACCACGGAGAAGGTGATTCAATATGGTCTGACTGATCGGGATGCTGAACATATGGAGGACGATGAAATGAAGGAAGCTATCATGGAGCTCTACTTCCTCCGAGAAAGCACTTTAGAAGCCGAGGTGGAGGTAGACCAGAAGATCAAGGAATTAATCCAGGAAGTCTATCTAGCTGGGGGAGCAGAGGCAAGCAAACCGGAGTTATTGGCTCAGTATGGGCAGAACGAGAAGCTGTTACCTTCAATTCAGAAAGCACCCGTTTTGGAGCTCAAACAATTACCTAAGCATTTACAGTATGCTTATTTGGGACCAGAAGAGACGTTACCAGTTATCATCAGTTCTGATCTAACCGTCGTGCAGCAAGATCGATTGGTCAGAGTATTACGAGAGAACAGGGAAGCCATCGGTTGGACCTTAGCTGATATAAAAGGCATCAGTCCCACGGAGTGCATGCATCACATTTACCTTGAGGAGGGAGCCAAACCCGTGCGAGATTCTCAAAGGAAGATGAACCCGGTCATGAAAGAGGTAGTGCTGAAAGAAATTCTCAAGCTGTTGGAGTTGGGGATCATCTATCCCATATCCGATAGCCAATGGGTGAGTCCAGTCCATATCGTACCGAAGAAGTCAGGGATACAGGTTGTGGAGAATGATCAAGGCGAGCTTGTGCCCACCCGATTGCAAACCGGATGGAGAGTTTGCATTGATTACAGGAAGCTGAATGATGCAACCAGGAAGGACCACTTCCCACTGCCCTTTATCGACCAGATGTTGGAGAGATTGGCCGGTAATGCCTATTACTGTTTTCTAGACGGATATTCTGGATACATGCAAATTTTTGTGGCACATGAGGACCAGGAGAAAACCACTTTCACCTGCGTATTTGGGACATTTGCATACCGGAGAATGCCGTTCGGACTTTGCAACGCACCGGGAACTTTTCAACGGTGTATGATGAGCATCTTCTCCGACCTATTGGAGAATTGCATTGAAGTATTCATGGATGACTTCACCGTATATGGTAGCTCTTTCGACTCATGTTTGAAGCATCTAGAGCTTGTCCTGAAAAGATGTGTAGAGAAAAGCCTAGTCCTTAATTATGAAAAATGCCATTTTATGGTAAGGGAAAGAATAGTCCTTGGGCACGTGATTTCAGAAAGGGGTATTGAAGTGGACAAGGCGAAAGTCGATTCCATCGCCAAATTGCCCTACCCGACGACCGTAAAGCACATACGGGCATTCCTAGGCCATGCAGGCTTCTACCGGCGATTTATCAAAGATTTTGCCAAGATTGCCCAGCCCATGACCAGACTTCTTCAACAAGATGTGCCGTTTGAGTTTGACGATGATTGTAAGGAGGCATTCACAATTTTAAGAAACAAGTTGGTGTCGGCCCCCATTATTCAACCACCGGTGTGGGACATACCGTTCGAGATCATGTGCGATGCCAGCAACCACGCCGTTGGAGCAGTACTGGGACAGAAGAAAGGCAAAGAGAGTTGCGTGATTTATTACGCATCCAAAACACTGAATCCAGCACAGTGCAGCTATACCACTACTGAGAAAGAACTACTGGCGGTGGTATTTGCCATAGAGAAGTTTCGTTCCTATCTTTTGGGAACAAAGGCGGTGGTCTACACGGATCATGCTGCGTTGAAATACTTGATGGCCAAGAAGGAATCCAAACCTCGACTCATCAGGTGGATTCTACTACTACAAGAGTTCAATATAGAGATAAGGGACAAGAAAGGAGCTGCGAACCTCGTAGCAGATCATTTGAGCAGGTTACAACTGGAAGAAGATGACGGTATGCCTATTACCGATACCTTTCCAGACGAGAGACTATATTCCATGAGCACCCTGGAGGAAGAAGAAGAGCTGTATACTCTAACCAAGCAGGAGCCCTGGTATGCGGATATAGCTAACTATCTGACTACCAAAGAGTTACCCTCAGGATTGACAAGATTCGAACAACGGAAGTTACTCGTACAAGCACGATATTATTACTGGGAGGATCCATATCTCTGGAAGATTGGAGAAGATCAAGTCATACGGAGATGCATACCTGAGGATGAGCATGCCCAAATTTTGGACATGTGTCATGGAACAGCAAATAGCGGACATTTTGGAGGAAAACGCACGGCCCACAGAATCTTGGAGAGTGGATTCTACTGGCCCACCATATTCGCGGATGCAAGAAAATGGGTACAGAGCTGCCTGAAGTGTCAGATGACTGGAGGTATTACCGCAAAGGATGAAATGCCACAAGTTCCGATCATGCCGGTCGAAATTTTCGACGTATGGGGAATTGACTTTATGGGACCCTTCCCAAAGTCAAGGAACTACGAATACATTTTGGTGGCAGTAGATTACGTGTCAAAGTGGATTGAAGCCAAGGCAACCGCAAGCAATGATGCCCATACCGTGGCAGGATTCTTGAAGGAACAAGTGTTCGGGAGATATGGTATACCCAAAATTCTAATCAGTGACCAAGGGTCTCATTTCTGTAATACCATTATCAGAGCACTAACCAAGAAGATGGGGGTGACACATAAGGTCACCACTGCATATCACCCCCAAGCAAATGGCCAGGCCGAGATTTCCAACAGGGAAATAAAGAGCATCCTGGAAAAGGTGGTGCACCCCAACCGTAAGGACTGGAGTGACCATTTGGGGGATGCGTTATGGGCATATAGAACTGCCTACAAGACACCCATTGGAATGTCCCCGTTCTGCCTGCTTTATGGAAAAAGATGTCACTTACCTGTGGAAATTGAACATAAGGCGTACTGGGCAATCAAGAAAATCAATCTCAGTATGACCCTAGCTGGAGAAGCAAGAAAGTTGCAGCTGAGTGAGTTGGAAGAACTTCGGTTGGAGGCTTACGATAATGCGGTGCTCTATAAAGAGCGAACCAAAAGGATCCATGATGCCAAGATCAGGAAGAAGGAATTCTTGGTGGGACAAAAAGTCCTACTTTTCAACTCACGCTTCAAGATGATGGCTGGGAAGCTTCGTTCAAAGTGGTCAGGACCATTCGTGATCAAAGGAATCTTTTCAAATGGAAGCATTGAAGTATATGATCACAATGGAGTTGATACGTTCGTGGTGAATGGGCATCGCTTAAAGCCCTATCATGAGCTTGCTGAAGTAGGAAAAGAAAAGGAGGAGTGCCACCTTCTTGACCCTGAATACGAATGAAGAGTGAAGGAAGGTCGAGCTCAAGACGAGAAACAAGAGCGCTTGCTGGGAGGCAACCCAGTGTGGTTACTTCGGTATGGTCTATACCGAATTTTCTTTTTCTTTAAAAGTTGTTTTGTTTTTGTTTGGATGCACTAACATGCAGGAAAGTCGGACCGAGATAATTCGGAAAGAGGCCCAGAGGTTGATCCAAGCCCACTTTGCGTTGCAAAGTGTGTAGGTAGAGAGTTAGGGATTGGAAACGGTCTGGAAGAGGGCTTACGGAGGGAGATGACGCAAGCGTGTCAGAGGCAGGCGGCGATGTGACTGCAACTCTTCGGTTTCCGCAGAAATTTGAATTTCAAATTTTGGCCAAGTTTTTATTTCCTTAAAAATTCTTTTTCTGCCATAACCATCACACTTACCATATTCAAAGCCTCAACCCACGATCTTCCTCCCCACAAACCCTAACCTCCGAAAAAACTGCTACACCACGATCACCACTCACCTCAAACCCTAAATTCCCATAATTACCGATCACCCTTCTTAAAGACCAACCTTGCCTCCAAAAACCCCACAAAATACGAAACTTCTGCACAAATCCTAAGTATTTTGATCTCTGCAAATCGCAATGGCCAAAACCCAAGGAGGAGCAGGCTCCGGAAGCAACCAACCGCCGAAGAAGAAAGGCGCCAAACTCCCACCTCCAAAGCGTACCACAAGGCGGACCGCTTCGGAGGAGACCTCCACTAAAATCACCGAAGACCCTTTGCTGGAGATCCAGCCCAAGGACAAGGGGCGTGCCGAAGTCCTCCAATAAGAGGAACGAGAAGTAGCAAGAGCAGCCGCCGAGTCGACGCAACCGGAAGAGGGGGAGCCCGAGCTCACCCCTCCTGTGAAGAAATCAAAGAAGGCTCAAGCGAGCAGAGCAACTCCGGCGCGGTCCACTGTCGCATCACCACCTATTCAAGCTCAACCGCAACCGCAAATTCCAGAAACCTCCGTGCAAGAGGGAAGAACAGCTTCCGAAGATACGGAAGAGGAAGAACAAGAGAAAGCGGAGGAGGAGAAGAGCGAAGAAGAGAAGGTGGACGAGGAAGAGGATGATGAAGCGGAGGAAGTTGAGGCCGTTCAGGAAAAGGAAGTAGAAATCCCGACACCCCAGAGCAAGAGACCCGGAGTAAAAAGGAAGCTAGATGTTGCCAAGCCCCCACTACCAGTTAAGGCCAAACCGGCACCGGTAGGCAGTAAGACCCGAACAAAAGCTGAGCAGAGTAAGAAACCAAGGAAACCCACTGCAGCCGAAAAAGGGAAGGCCAAGGAGATGGAGGAGCCAATGGAAGTAGACCTAGAGAGAACTGAAACCGTGGATAGCTCCAAATCTGAGGAGGTTTTGGCACCAAAGAAAACCACGTCCAGTACAGCCACTACTGCAAAGCCGAAACTTGCAAGGCAAAAGGGGCTGATACGCACCACTGCTTCCGGAGTGGTCATACCGAGAGAAAGTCAAAGGTATGCCGTCCTGCAAAACAGAGAAATTACCCCTTGGTATTTTCTGGTGACTGAAGCTTTGGAGGATTTGGGGATCAAGGAGAAAGTAGAGGGTTATTTTGAAGGGATTGGTTGGAAGAAGATACTGGAGTGGAACCCTAAAGCATACCAGAAGTTGACGGAGGAGTTCATGGGAACTGTCGAGTTTAAGCCCAAAGGGAACTACAAAATTGAGACCCCAGGTACCTTGCGGTTCCAGATGCAAGGTAGGATATTCCCGCTCTCGATCAACGAGCTGAATATCCACCTGGGGGTGATTGAAGCCACAGAAGTCTACGATGAGGAGTACAAGCAGGCAGAAACCATAGCCACACCGGAGTGGAGGAGTCGGATTGACCATTACTGGTCACTGCTGTCTACCGGAAGTAAGTATGTCAAAAACATCAGCAAATCGAACGAGATCAGGGACCCCGCCTTGCAGATCTGCCACAGGTGGCTGGCCTACAACATCTACGGCCGGCTGGAAGGTTCCAATGTGGTCACCCAACAGGAAGTCTTCCTGTTGTGGTGCATGATGGAGAGGAAAAAGGTGAACTTCGGGCTCACCGTGGCGCTTCAATTTCAGTATGGGGTAACCCATACCAACAAGTACCTCTCGCTCTGCCCACTGGTGACCATCTTGGCAGAAAAGCTCATTAAGTTCGACACCAAGAGCTCGGATGATGCAGCCCTGGCCGAAAGCCGCTTTCTGGACTTGGGCAGGTTCGTGCGTTGGAGGGTGGTCGAAGCAGACGAAGGCGGGAGATACCGTCTGGTGTATCCTGAGAGAGCAGCGGCAGCTAGACCAGAACCGAGGAGACCACTGGAGCCAGAGGGACCCCGCCTTGTCAGCAGCGACAGCGTAATGTTGTTGGCGGAGATGAAGGAAGTGAAAGACGAGCTGCTGATGCTGAGTGCGGAGATCACAACCCTGAGGGAGGCTATGGAAGCTGGCTTCAAAGCAATCATGGACCGGCTAAATGCGGAAGCAAGGTCCTCCGACCAAAACAACTAAGTTTTTTCCCCCTAAACTCGTAGATTAGGTTTTATTTTATCTTTTGCTTTTCTTATTTTAGTGTCTATTTAATCTGTTTTTGATGTCGAGTCTACTTGCATTGTTTGATGGTGAAAGATTATGCATGCTGATTTCTGTTTTGGTATGATTGGTGGATTGAGTATGAAATGCATGATGGTAGTTGTGAGGATACAGAGAATACCCCACCGGTGAGATCAGGACCAAATTGAAAAAATGCATGTTTATGGTGAGAATTTGCTGTGACTAGGAAATCTTGACTTTGTTTGAGGACTCATTTTTGCTAGTACATGATTTGTGTGATTTGGGCACGATTCTTTGACTTAGGGCCCCAGATTTTTCTTTGATGTTTAATGTGAAAAATAATCCCTTGTATGCCAACTTGAGCCGAATTCATTCTTTCTTGAGCTTTATCAATGCTATATCTAGGAGAAAGAATTTATGAAGTGAATAAAATGGTGGACAAGGAATTACAGGAAAGAAAGAAAATCTGGGCACAAAAAAAAAAAAAAAAAAAAAAATTTGTATAAAAATTATTGCCCACAAAAGAACCCAAGGAAAGATGAGCCCCATTGAAAATGGAGGAATAAAGGGTTGGTTGTAGCTGTACTGAATGTGTATACTGAGTAAGGGTGATACTGAAATTAGCCACTGAACCATATATACCTCACCTTAGCTCCGTATGCCCCATTACAACCCAACAAAGACCCTTTGATGAGTCATACTAGTGTGCTTAACTTGTAGTCATCAATCAAACTCTTAGAGGAACTAGCACAGCAAATTATGAGTGTAAACACTTAACCCGGTGCTTGAGCGAAAAGAGAGACTACCATCACACTTTATGCATGATCATTACTCTGGTTTGTGGTCTGTTTGAACTGAATGATGCATGTTGGTATGATCTGATCCTGAAATCTGTGCAAGTTTCGTGTCTTTTAGTTTTATTCCTTTTCTTTCAACCTTTTCGTCCGTGTCTTCTGTGAATCCACCTACATACTTGAGGGCAAGTATGCTTTAAGTGTGTAGGTGTGATGCGTCTTCGACTTTTGGGCCATTTGGCCCTATTTTTCCCTTTATTTGTGTCGGTACAGGTCTGTCAGGGGGAAAAACGGAGTTGTGAAAGAAGAAAGGTCAGTAGAGCGGAAACGGAAGAAATGCGGTCAGAATGGGCATTAGCGAGCCTGGATTGCTAAGTCATGTTTACCAGCATGGAGCTTCGGCCAACAAGTACCTCTCC
Source organism: Salvia miltiorrhiza (assembly GCF_028751815.1). Taxonomy (NCBI): domain Eukaryota; kingdom Viridiplantae; phylum Streptophyta; class Magnoliopsida; order Lamiales; family Lamiaceae; genus Salvia; species Salvia miltiorrhiza. Next base: position 42,872,452 of record NC_080394.1, on the reverse strand, counting down.
AATTCAACTTGGGGCATGGGAACCTGGAGCAACCCACCTGGTATAGGTCACACCAAAGAGAGCAATCCGTCTGATCGTTACCATGAGAAGCAGACAGCCAGAGCCATAAAAGGAAGGTCGATCTCGGAGATCTCGAAGAAACAAGTAGAAGGTGGAAGAAGGAACTGGAAGGATCGAAGGAATGGGAAAGGTTGACTAAGCATGCAGCTGGACGCCATCTTCAATCAGGATCAATCAAAGATCAAGCTAATTAAGGAAAGAAGATCCCGATGAAGATTTGGAACCGGCGCAGCTAGGGTTAGGCCTCTACCATCCGACAGTAAAAAAGGCTAATGGTGTGCAGCGTGAAGAAGCTCTTGGCACCTTGAAACTCTTGTTCTTATTTTAGTATTCAATTAAGTTCGCCGTGTGTGGCATCCGAAACAATTTACATTTTCGTGCTTTTCCCTTTTCCGTGGTGTTTCTACTTTTGAACAAGTTCGAAGGCTTGAAGCCTAGGTACTATTTATCTATTCCAGTATTTCTTTTCGTTCTATAATGTGTTCAATCCCTTTTGCATTTATGAATTGCGTTATGTGTGAGTAATTCCCTTGGTGAGGTTTTAGGGGTGGAAATAATTGTTGTTAACATGTAAACATTCGTGAGGCACTTGTTCTTTCGGTTGAATCTCGTGGTTCCGGAAGGATCTGTTCGAAACCATGGGCAGTAGGGGCCTAACGGGTGATCTCCGTTCGATAAAACGCTATCCATGTTAAGCAAAGGCCAGGGTATACCAAGGTACAACAATCAGTATACCCAAGACCGAGTAGCTGAGCAGCGTCAACAAAAGGCGTTGTAGATCCAGAAGGTGGGGAAAGGGTTGATGGGATACACTGCCCTTCCTCAGTCTTGGGCTTCTCTAGAGACTATCCATCAACTGTGACGAGGCATAAAGCCATGGTTATCAAACGAGGAAAGCAATCTCGGCGCCGTAGCATGTCTATGACTGGTCGGCTGACAAAGCCGGAAATAGTTGAGTCCAGGAGGCATGTGTCACTAAAAGCGTGGAGTTGGGGACCTCGGGAGAGAAGGTTGTTGAGGGTCATACTTGGTGAGTAACGGGTATGACTACTATCTACGGAGAAGTGAAGCACTACCTTGTGACCGGGGATTGTGTGACCTTCGGACCAAGTGACCACAATGAGAATCAACCATCCTATATGTGAAATATAACCCCTTGAAACGCCCCAATGTCTTTGGGCCACGCCTTGGGCTTGTATGGATCATAGACGGATCATCAGTGTGCCTATGACCGAAACGAATGTTAACAACAGTTATGACCTAACCGAATAACCTCACCCCTTTGTTATTATTGATCTTGTTTATTTCTTGTGCAGAGTATACAGATTGACAATTGTGACACCTCAGTTTGTCGTAGGAGAACAAAGTGGTTCCTCACTCCCTGTGGGATTCGACCCTACACTTACCGCTAAGGCTAAGTTCTTATTGTGAGAAGTAGGAGCGTGTATTGTCTGTACTGGGCATACACAGGTATTTTGTCTGCACCGCACGACGGGTGTGTGTCACCATCCAACGGTGAAAGCTGAGCAGGATACAGTTCAGAAGATCAGAGCTGGAATCAATTTTTTCGCAGGAAATCAAGTTCTGACAGTTTCAGGAGAACGGCCATAACTTCCTCCACAGAACTCCGATTCAGGCGAAACATGCGGCCACGGAAAGCTCTCTCGAAGACGAAGAAGTCATATTTCTGGGCAGAATACGATTTGAGGACGTTTGAGGCTTCAAAAGAAGACTTGAAGCTGACTGGTCTGTTCAGCTGCGAGTTTGACTAATTCTTCTAAATTCTTCAGGTATTTCGGAACTCCAACGTGCAGCACTTAAATTCATAGGAGCATGTTAGGATTAATCGTTGTATGATAAATTAATAATAATCCAAGAAACGATCATCGGGCAATCGGAGCATTAATTCAGTTGAATATTCCTTCAAGTTTTTCATCCTATTTTTTTTTAATGAAACTAGACTTAAAGAGGTTTCAAATGGTATAGGTCACGACTCCCTTGGAGTTCTGTACCGAGTCTTGTGAAGTCTTTAAATCAAGTCAGTGCAGAATGATGTTTGTTTGTGACATGTCGATGTGTGAATTTATATGCTTATGTGATTATGCTTGTTTATGTGCTTGATTGCTATGAGTTTAATCCGAGTTGAGTGTTAAGTCGAGAGTAGGACTTGTAAATCCTTAGGAGTTAAGTATACCTAAGGATTGAGATTTATTTGGGTAAATAGAAGATGAGTGATAAGTTATAGTTTGAGACGAGATTGGATTTTAGTAAATGAGTTTCTAACTGAGGTTTATCTTATCCCATGAACCACTCCGACGTTGTGACATCCGAAGATACGAGCAGAGGACGGAGGTAAGATCGTCCAAGTACTACGAGAGTAAGCTAAGTTTGTCAGGTGGGCATTATTTTGAGTATACATATTATACGAGCATTTTTTTTAAATGATATGATACTTATGATTATGAATTGAGTTAATGTTATTCTTGAAACTAATTGACTTGTCGAGTTTTGTTAATAATGACTTGTGTGTTACCCTCTACTGATGAGACGAATTCGGTCCTACCACAAGCGGGATTTTGTGCACAGAGGTGACTGTGAGCCGTCTATCGGGTCGGCCGATCACGGTACTTGAGAGGGAGGCCTACTTCTAAGTACCTTTGATGATGAGTAGTGGATGTGGTACATACTTAATGAATATTTAAACTGCGCAGTTACTTTATTATGATGTTATGAATTGCGAAATTGCATGCACAGGTTCTCCTCTAACTAAAACCCCTGTGCGTTGCTTAATGTGGCAAGTTCAATTTATAGCTCTAAGAGCAAGCTTTCATTTATTTTTTGGCATATGTCCACTGAGTACTTTGTACTCAGCCCTGCATGTATTTCTAAATGTGCAGGATAAGCGAGGAGGAGAAAGATCGGTCAGGTGCTTGCGGAGACTTATTTTGGACGATATTGTTCCTTTTACCGTATTTATATTACATACGGTAGCTTTTTGATGTCGATGTTTATATTTTGGACTTAGTCAAGAAGTATACTCTCGGCTATATGTCTTCATACATATAGTCTGTTCACGTTTTGCTGCGAGACTCTGTAAATTATAAACCTTTGTAAATTTTTAACTATGTCCGCTTTGTAAACTTTGTCGAGAATCCCTGTACTTTTGAACTTATGAAGCCGATAATATTTGTGTCTTTGAGATGATGTTATTGTTGTTCATCTTTGCATGTTTTGTTGTGAGCTTCCGCTTGTTATTTGATCTAGTTCTTCCTTCTTTACTTCATTCTTTTATCTAGTCGTATCGATACTCGGTCTACGCTATCACTGGCTAGAAGTCGAGCTGCGACAACGCCAGAGCAGAAATCTTTCACCAGCTCTGAACAGTACTCCAGCTCTGTTCATCCCACCAGCTCTGATCAGTTCGACAGCTCTGAAGAGCACATGCCAGAATTCTGCCGAGGAGGAATTGATGAGCACATTCCCGAAAGAGGACGAGATAATGCAGGAGTTTCTTGATAACCTGCAAGATAAGGAGGCCATTGAAGTTGAATTCTTGGACAAGTTGCACCTCGATGTTAATGCTGTACATGAATTGCCGACAAACTTGAAAGAGGACACCGCAGTTGAAGAAGAACGGGCTGATGTGATGCAATGCAATGATGATGTCGTGCAAAGAGTGTATGGTATACTGCCCTTGGAGAAGAAGGAAGAAAGGAGATCTCGATCTAGCTCCTGGTTCGAGAGAGTGATGAATGTGATGAGCACTGCTTGCTCATTAAGAGGACCCGCAGCTAAAATAGAGGAGGACGTGCTTTCACAAGGACTAATTCAGCTAACGTTTCATAGTGATTTTGGTAAAGGATTCCTCTACATCGGGTTGGCGACTTTAAAACTAGCGCTTGGTGGGAGGCAACCCACTGTTGGTTTGGTTTTAGTTTTTATTTTTCTTGTTCTTTGCTTTCCGTTTTTGTGTTTCCTTGTCTTTGGTTGCTTGTGCGGTTGCTTTGATTCTAGGTGTTCATGTTTTTGTTTTCAGCGCTGCAATTCTACTCTGACTCTGCTACCAGCGCTGATGAAAGCCACCAGCTCTGAAATGCCAGCGCTGAACTTTCACTCTAACGTTGCCGCCAGCGCTGACATTTCTACTCTGCCAAAGACCGCAAACCCGACATTTTGTCGCCCTCACAGCGCGTCTGTTTTTTATCGCCTATATTCAGGATGTTTTTCTAACTCTATCTTTTGTGCCCTGAGGACATGGCATGCTTTAAGTGTGGGGGGGGTGTCTTGTTTTGCTTATGCTTTCGATTGGGCGATTGGTCTCTCTATTCTTAGCTTATTCTTGGATACTTGCATTTTTTTATGAATTTGTGGAAGAGAAGATGGTTTTCGATGTGAATTTCAGGTTTGTGATTGAATGGTGGTTATTCTTGTTTTGCTTTTGATATGTGTTTCTTGTTTGTGCAAAGAATTATGAGTTTTGTTGCAACACGATTGTAAGTAAGTAAAACGTAATTTGTCCGGTAGATGCTAGAAGGAGTGCTGTCATTGTGATTGCCTATGATCGTATCCTTATCTGTGAAATCAAAATGCTGGATGAATTGCCAGCTCTGAAAAAATAGCTGGCCAGCTCTGTAAACGACAACTCTGAGTCTCTGCTGCTCTAGTTTAACTATGAGCATGTGAAACCACATGAAAAGACTTTGGATTACATCCAAATAGTTTTTATTTCATGAATTATGGCTCAACTGTCGAAATTTAAGTGTTTAAGCACACAAAGTGTGAAAAATGGAGATATTGATTATAAAGGCGATCACATTAGGGAATTCACTTCTAGCAGAGAATTGGGTCTGATCGAATTACTTAAATTACTGTTTTGTTGCTTCGTAAACTTTAAGTTACTTGCATGATCGAGAGATGTGTATTGATTGGAAAATTTTGAATTGACTTGTTGAATGTTTGGATGGAAATAAGCATCGTTGAAACCAATCTCTTCCTAGGATTCATACTAATTTTGCTTGAGGACAAGCAAAAGGCTAAGTGTGGGGGAGTTGATTTATGCCTAATTGTTCGTATTTTGGGGGTTTGCATTTGCGTATTTTAAGTTAAATATTTTGAAAATTGGTGCATTTATGGGTTTATTTTATGCTTTGCAGAAGATTCTGATTTTATAGATGGAAGAGTGTGATGTTGGAGATTTTGGGTCAAAATTGTGTACTTAGGCGCAAAATGGGTGTCCAGAGCTAAAAGTCCGTGCCAAAGCAGAGCTGAGAAGCTGCGCCAGAGCAGAGCTGAGAAGCTGTGCCAGAGCAGAGCCGCGCGGATAGGTCTGCACCAGAGCAGAGCTGACTTCATAGTCACAGCTGACCATCTCCAGAGCTGAATTCTCCAGAGCAGAACAAACTTATCAGAGCAGAGCTAAACTTATCAGAGCAGAGCAAAACTTGTCAGAGCAGAGCTAAAAGTCGACAAAGCTGACTTTATGCGCCAGAGTAAATACAATTCCAGAGCTGAGTTCCAGCTCTGGCATACCTTTCCAGAGCCGCTTACGTTTCCAGAGTTAGCAAATCTTCGCCAGAGTTGACGTTACTTGCAGAGCACGCTGCCAGCTGGACTTACCTTTGAATGCACGATGTTTATCTTAAAGATTCCAGTTTTGCAAGGCCGATTTTGATGCTAATTAGGGTTCGAATGAAGTCTATAAATAGGGTCTTATTATTCATTATAAAAATCAACCCTTTGCCCTAATCTTTAGTTTCCGCTAGGCGACCAAAGACTTTAGGTTTTTATTGCTTTCATAGTTCTTAGTTTCGAATTATGTTCTAGTTAATTTATTATAGTTCTTTCAATTCACGTGTTAGTTAGTTCTTCGTTTAGAGTTGTAATCAAGTGACAGGTTGCTTCTCGAGACGTTTTATGGTATTTCGTATTTACGTTTAATTACTTGCTTTGTTTAAATTATGCACTTTTAATTCTGCAATTTCAATTATGCACTTTAAATTATGTAATTTCAATTCTGCACTTTAAATTATGCAATTTCAATTATGCGTTTCCATTATGTTTATGCTTTGCTTTAAATTATGCAATTTAGTTTATGTCCATTAGATTAGAAGCTTTAATTTACAGTTCTTTAATTTATTAGTTAAGAGCGTTTAAATTCGAGTAGCTTTAATTTACTGTTTAATCTTGCCTAGGTTTAATAGTTTATTTATGCTTTCGTTCTTTCATGCCTAGTTAATTCTTTAGTTTAATTTCAAGTTAAGTTTAATTCCAAGCTTTAGTTAATTTTACTGCTTTCAAACAAACTTTATTGCTTTTCTTTACTGCTTTCTTGTGACATAATTAAAAGCCCTTAAAGATCTTCCTTGAGAGACGACATTGGGTTAACTTACCACTGCTAGGATGTCCTTGTTCTATTGCAAGTCAATCTAGAGGTGTTTCTAGTTGAGTCAGAGCTCTCGAACTTAACTAGAGCGCTCGTGTGGGAGGCAAGCTACATTTCGCTCCCTTTTTTTTGTCTTTCTTTTCTCTCTTTTTATCGCCTTGGGGAGTTGTGTTCCGTTTGTGTTTTTGTTGCATAGTTGATGGTGGTTTGGTTCTGTGTATTACGCTCTTGTTTATGTTGTGGTGCAGGTTTTGAGCTCGGTGGACCCCCAAGGGGCCAGAACTCCTAATAATGGAAGCCAAACAAAAATTTGGACAAGCTGGGAGCCAAGGGGAGGCCACTGCCGGCTGGCGGCGGCCGTCTTCAGGCGCCGCTCGCCTGTTCCCTACTTGGGAAGGTGCTGGTGGGCGCCGCCGCCTCCTCCACAACATCAACCCACCCCGAAACCATCACCATGCCCGACCCGTTTTTCTCCTACCCCTTTTAAAATTTCCAAACCCTAGTTTTCCCCCTGATCGCTAATTTCTTAACAATAAAAACTGCAACTAAACAATGTAATCGTAGCACAGAAACAACAAGTCGAGTATCGTATCCACATGGACTATTATAACGAATCACTTTAAGTAATCCTGAGTAAACTCTAGTAGTATTCAGGCAAACTCCCACGAGAACGAAGAATAAAACTAAAATCAAAACAACGCAAAAAAATAAAAAAATAAAACAGGATAAAAACTCAAATAATAAAACAAACTCTGACCCTAGGGATATTCTATCGTTACTCAAACACATGCATTCAACTTATTGATTCAATTACCAATTTAATCCAACCCTGATGAAAGATCATTATATTATTCACAAGCTTCTCTAACAAACACCTATGAACGTAGATTAATTTACCCCTTTTCACATTCAAGACTCCAAGAAACAAATTAACTCCAAATAGCACACAAAGAATAGCTTCCTATAGCTTCACCTGTCGCATTCAAGACTCAAGGCTAACACTATATCATGCATTCCTAAATCGGCTGAACAATTCTCGCATTCAAGACTCAAACTGATCAGCTAGACATGTAAATTATTGATCAGGCAATTCACAAGAAAATAGGCACCAGGAATCATGAATCACAAGTTGTAGGACAAATTGATATCAACAAATTAAACACACATATTAAATCAACTTTGTACAAACCCTAGGTTCAGATAAAAGAACTAACCAGACATCGCAAAAGAAAACATAAACATAATAAATAAGAAAGCAATTGTAATAAATAAAATAGATAAAACCCGGAAAATGTTGAATGACAACTTGAATCTTGTAGGAAAATAAAGCTAATCTATGAAAACAATAAAATTCTAAGTTTAAAACTGAAAAGATGGAGAAAAGAGGTAAAGAGATGTGTCTAATAGGTCAGGAAAAGGACCTATATATAAACACATGAGATAAATACAGTGCAGAACTCGAAAATACTGATAAAATCCAAATCCCGAAAATTCGGAAATTCCCATTGGGCACTATTGACTGCTGCGCGCGATGTTCTTATTTTGGTCATAACTTTCTCGTCCGAACTCCGATTTATGATCCGTTTGCGCTCACGAACTCGTATCGAGACAATTTACAACTTCTATTTCAGACAAGGTTTCTGAATTCGAACTCAATAAACCTGCAATTTCCTTCAAAGCTCGAGTAAGAATCATGTTTCACAAGATAAAGCAAATTAAGCACAAAACAATCATCCTACACTCAATTTCCTATAAAATTAACATCATATGAACACTAAAAACCATGGAAACATGAGTATTATCAACTTTCCCAAACTTAAGCCATTGTTCGTCCTCGACTAATGAGAAGAACACAATCAATAATACGAATGGGTAAGAAATCTAGCTCATCAATGCCTCCGAATAATAAAGATTAATGGAATTCTCAAATCTTCAATAATCAAGTACAAAGTTCACCAATAAACACAACCTATAGCAAAATCAACCTTGACATTCCAAACAATTGAATCTCACAAGGAATGTGTATCACTCAACTCTCAATTTGATGGAATATATAGGACGTGTATGCTCTCATCGAATTCAATGCAATGCAAATCTCTTACCATAAGCTTGCCAATCGTCTACAATCTCCATCGTTAAAAGTGTGCCAGGACTAAGATCAAAAAGATCTTTTTCTTTGGGTTATAATGTAGGGTCATTAGTTAAGGTAGGGAAATATAGGCTAATTGACTCAAAATAATTAAGAACACCAACCTTATAACTTCACAAATCAAGTATGGAATAAATTTCATCTTCCTCCCAACTATGCCACCATAATCACACAACTCCAGGGATTTAATAATCACAAAATAGAACTAAACACTCTTTTATGCTCTCCATTTATTTCCAACACACAAAGTCGATTTTCTAACAAATTTCTCAATAAACACTCGACTTTATACTTTTTTCTTTTTCTTTTTCTTTTCTTTTCTTTTTTTTCTTTTTTTCAACAACTTTCTAGAGGTTATAAGAGTAAATAGTAGCACAATATCATCCCTTCTTTTTTCACATCCCACTGTGACATTCACCACACAAAGATTCCCATAAACTACATCACCCCTATCATTCGGCTAAAGAATAAAGGCTTAATAGGCTCAAAGTAGATAACAAAGGATAATTTTTTTCAAGGACAGCGTTTGGGATAATAATGTGGCTAATAAAAGATGGCCTAAAATCATCTCCTAATCCTGTTCTAGAAGATCACCACATGCATGACAATACTCACAACAAAGAATAAACTGTGTATGATAAACAATTATGGCTCAAAATCTCACAGGTTTATTCAACGTCTAAAAGTCAAGGTTAAAATTAATTTAGAATTATGCAAATTAGTTACAATTATGCTCAAATCATCAAAGAAAATCAAATTCAATTTTTTTTCACAGAATTCATCATTGGCATCTCACCAGAAATCTAATGGAGCAATAAACATCTCAAAAATAAAAAACACACACCACCAAACAAGCAAGATAAAACAATAAACGCAACAAAAATAATAAAAGTGATACACATATCTACTCTCAACCCCCTCCCCCAAACTTATTACAGAACATAAGTTCGAAAATAAGTTTGGAGGGATGATGATATGTGTGTCACTACTCACAGAAACACATGCTCCAAGGTGGTAGTATGGACAAGGCGCGAGTTCCCGCATCTTCCAAGCTCAACACTGCACTAAACTACCAAAACACAAAAAACAAAGAAAGCAAAGAAACAAAAAAAAACTAGAAGAAAAAAAAAACAAAGAAAAACAGTTGGGTTACCTCCCAACAAGTGCTTAATTTAACGTCTAGAGCTCGACGATACCTCATGGCTCATCCTATCCCCACACGGTGGAAAACAAAGAGAAGCATCAAAAGAAGATAGACCTCTAAATCCCATAACACCTCTAAAAAGGTATGCCAATCAATCACACAAGCAACAATAAAGCATTTGGGATCATTATGCTTCAAAGATATCTCCAAGAACTTGACTATCTTTTCATCTGAATTTAGCTTGGCCAAGCAGCGGGGGATTGGAGCAGCAAGCTTGTACTCGGGCCAGGGAGAAGCATGAATAGAAACATGCTCTATAGCAGCAGAAATATGAGGGATGCTAAAATCCTTCTTTGGAGTAGAGGGCTCATCAACTGCTATTTTCTCAATCTCCTCATCTTTCTCCTCGACATCCTGTAGCTTTGAATATGACTGATGATGTGCACGTCTGTCCGATTCTTCGAGCAATCTTTCCAGATCTTCCACTATACACCTATACTCTGAGGGACACATCAGTCAAACATCAGGAGCCATGAAAAAAAAAGCCTGAAATAATGCTTAAGTCTAGTCAGAAATATTAAATTAAATTCTAAATAGTCCCCGGCAACGACGCCAAAAAGTTGATCGCTAATTTCTTAACAACAAAAACTGCAACTAAATAGTGTAATCGTAGCACAGAAACAACAAATCGAGTATCGTATCCACATGGACTATTATAACGAATCACTCTAAGTAATCCCGAGTAAACTCTAGTAGTATTCAGGCAAACTCCCACGAGAACGAAGAATAAAACTAAAATCAAAACAAAGGAAAAAAATAGGATAAAAACTCAAATAATAAAACAAACTCTGACCCTAGGGATATACTATCATTACTTAAACACATGCATTCAACCTATTGATTTAATTACCAATTTAATCCAACCCTGATGAAAGATCACTATATTATTCACAAGCTTCTCTAACGAACACCTATGAACGTAGATTAATTTACCCCTTTTCACATTCAAGACTCCAAGGAATAAATTAACTCCAAATAGCACACAAAAAATAGCTTCCTATAGCTTCACCTGTCACATTCAAGACTCAAGGCTAACACTATATCATGCATTCCTGAATCGACTGAACAATTATCGCATTCAAGACTCAAACTGAACAGCTAGACATGTAAATTATTGATCAGGTAATTCACAAGAAAACAGGCACCAGGAACCATGAATCACAAGTTGGAGGGCAAATTGATATCAACAAATCAAACACACATATTAAATCAACTTTGTACAAACCCTAGGTTCAGATAAAAGAACTAACCAGACATCGCAAAAGAAAACATAAACATAATAAATAAGAAACCAATTGTAATAAATAAAATAGATAAAACTCGGAAGAATGTTGAATGACAACTTGAATCTTGTAGGAATATAAAGCTAATCTATGAAAACAATAAAAATCTAAGTTTAAAACTGAAAAGATAGAGAAAAGAGGTTAAGAGATGTGCCTAATAGGTCAGGGAAAGGACCTATATATAAACACAAGAGATAAATACCGTGTAGAACTCGAAAATACTGATAAAATCCAAATCCCGAAAATTCCCGAAAATTCAGAAATTCCCGTTGGGCACTATTCACTACTGCGCGCGATGTTCTTGTTTTGGTCATAACTTTCTCGTCCAAACTCCGATTTATGATCCATTTGCGCTCAAGAACTCGTATCGAGACGATCTACAACTTCTATTTCAGACAAGATTTCTGAATTCGAACTCAATAAATCTGCAATTTCCTTCAAAACTCGATTAAGAATCATGTTTCACAAGATAAAGCAAATTAAGCACAAAACAATCATCCAACACTCAATTTCCTATAAAATTAACATTATATGAATACTAAAAACCATGGAAACATGAACATTATCACCCCCCAGCCGCCTTCCCCAACCTCTCTCTTCTCTCTCTCTCTCAACCTCACGCCCACCACCACCTCTCCCCACCACATTCCGTCACCACCACCTCCTTCACAACCGCCCGCCGCCGCCTCCCTCTCCACAACCGCCACCACCTCTTACCACCACCACCTCTCCCCACCGCCACCACCACCACCTCTGTCCACCTGCCACCACCACCATCTCCACCGTCGGGTTCTATTGCTCTAGATCCACCATCTTCCTCGCACCTCCGTGGCCATCGCCGCCGAGCCAGCAGCCGCCTCGACCTCAGCGGCCACCGCCGCCCGACTGCGGCCGTCACCTCCGATGGTGGCCTCCGATTCTACCATCATTCTCCAGTCCCAGCGCCCCCTTGTCCGTACATACCTGCAGACCCACACTCTGGGGGCAAGCTCTTCTCGATCTCGCGCTGTGCCCGATGATGAGGATGAGTATGAAGAAATAAACAAAAATTGTATGAAATATTAAAAATAGTGTCTGGAACAAATGGCTAACTAGGAAAATAGTGTCTGAGGATAATTGAACAAGAATCTCTAACTACTAAATTACTCTAGACGTAAGTATGAAATATTAAAAATAGTGTCTGGAACAAATGGCTAACTAGGAAAATAGTGTCTGGAACAAATGGCTAGAACAAAGACTGAAAGAAAATGGAAATGAAAAATGCTCAGTGTTTGTGATGCCAGAATGTGGCGGAGATAGTGTACCCTAGGAAAATGAGAAAATTGGCTATTTATACTCTAGAGGCATGAGAAAACACGCCCAGCGGCAGCTGGGTATAAGTGAGCGGCCACTGGTGTTGAGCGAGTGTGGAGCGGCCGCTGGGAAGGCACGCGAGCGCTGAGTGGCCGCTAAGTGATTGAACGGCCGCTGGGATGTTGAGACTCGGCCGCTGGAATGCATTGCGCAAAGAGGGAGCGGACGCTGGGTAAGGCAGCGGGCGCTCAGAGTGTTTGCGAATGATCTAGCGGGCACTCGGAGTGTGAGCGAGCGCTGGGTAGCGCAGGTGAGTGTGGAGCGACCACTGGGGTCATAGCGGCCGCTGGAAATACAAGATATATGTGAACTCAGCGCCGACTGAAAAGTGAGCGGCCGCGGGTCACCCAAGCGCGGACTGCATTGCGAGATGTTTTTATTTTGGTCCATTCTCCCTCGTTATAAGTCTGATTTTTGATCCATTTTCGCCTACGAACTTGTATCGAGACGAACTACAATTATTCTTCAATTGTTAGGTCCTGAGGGTCTCGAATAGGTGTATGGGGGGGGGGAATACACCTATGGGCTATTTTTTAACAATCCTCAATTAGAGGGATCTCAGTCAGAGATCAAAACGAAACTTTTCATGCAAACAAAGACGCCTGTTTTACTGAAATCAGTTTTGACCAAATAGGGTTGACGACTAATACTGAAAGCTCTTCAGTAGAGAGTTATCAGTTAAGTTGCTGGAACTTAACTGATGCAAGTAAGCGCTTCAGTCGAGTTTGCTAAAACAGAGATGATATCACTCTTTCTGACTATCAGAGGATAGATCAGTCAGACTGATATCATATGCAGCGGAAATTAAACTTAGTTTCGTAATAGCCTCGGTGGAGCACGTTGTTGGTTATTAGGTTGCTCTTTGCTGTTAATCAGTATTCAGTTTATCAATTGAAATAACACAAATAGGAATGTAAATGATAAACATGCATTTTTACCTCTTAGTGTGTCATATTTGATGGTTAGTTATGAGGTTTTTGTGTGTTTGATGGTTTATTTTGAGCTTATATTGGTTTTTGGTCAAGAACTTGTCACTCGCTTGTGTTTGAACGTATTTTCAGAAATAAAGAAGCAGAATTTGGAAGATTTGGCTGAAATAGAAGTTGTAGTTCGTCTCGATAGGAGTTCGTGAGCGCAAACGGTTCGTAAATCGGAGTTCGGACGAGGGAGAACGAGCCAAAACAAAATCACTACGCAAGGCCGCGCGAGGTCGCGCGGTCCAGGCGCGCGGCCGCGCGCCGCGCGACGAAGACATACCTGCTGGACAGCGCGCGCGGGCTCGGCGCGCGGGCGCGCGACCCGGCCGCGCGAGACGCCGTTTTTTCCGCCCAAAATTCGGTTTTTTTAGTGATTTTGGGTATTTTTGAGAGCTACAAGACCTAGGGCATATAAATACTCCCCAAGAACTTATTCTCTGCACCTTTTATCACTTTATATCATATTCTGACTTTTCCTGAGAGCTGTGAGACACGGAGCAAGAGCAAGACTGAAGAATCTCGACTTCTCTACGGTTTTTCATTGTTTAATGTTCATTAGTTTTATTGAGATTGTGATTGTTAGTCATATGTCTATGTGTGGCTAAATCCCTTTTCCCAGGGTTTAGGGAGTAAACATGATTCAAATTTCTGACTAGTTGATTTAATTTAATTGAGATTTATATTCCTTTCTTATGTTCTTGTTATAACTGCTTGCTTTATTGCTTGATCACCAATTTAGCATTATCATAGGTTTTAATTTGAGATCGGGAGATGATAATTAATACCTGAACTAAGAACATAGAACACATTTATTTTAATTCTAAAGGGAATTAATAATTGTGAAGGCTTTAATCCTAGGAACTTTTGGGAGTTACATGTTAGAAGTGTGATCCAGGGGACTGGTAAGCCTTGCATGTAATAACGGTTTGTATGCCACGGGAGTGGGTATAGAATTAACTTTGAGATTGCCTTAGGAATTATCTCATTAATTGACTCAATCATGTTAGTTAGGAGAATCTGTTGAAACCTTTGCCTTGGGAAATTCTCTTTCTTCTGTTACTTCGCATTTTCACAGCTTGATTTCTTTTCAGTGTTTCTTTATTTTAATTTTGAAATTGTTTTCCAAAATTCAAACCTTTACAATTCGGTTTTCCAGATAGAGTAAAGTAATTAAGAATAGGCATTGATAACAATTAGTCCCTGTGGATTCGACCTTGTCCACTGCTATACACAATTGCACCCGTACACTTGCGGCGTGTTAAATAAATTAGCGAACAAGTTTTTGGCGCCATTGCCGGGGACTGATTTTTATCAGTACTATTCTGTTAATTGTTTGATACTACTCTGGATTTTTTTTATTTCTGTTATTTATTTTTCTGTTCTTTATTTTTCCTGCGGTTCTGATTCTTGTGTTGGAGTTTTCTAGGTAGTGCATGAACACGCGATCTCAGAAGCTTCCTCTTAAAGATTTTGATCCTGAGATTGAAGCTACGCTCCGCCGCAAGAACGACCAAGCAAAGCAAGATAATTTGGATTCTATGGCCACTACGGAAGAAGTCCGTGCGTTGAGAGAGCAGTTGCAGGCGGTGTTGGATGCTCAGAAAAATGCTGCTGAGCAGAAACAGCCGCCTATTGATGAGGCATTTACTCCACTGTACCAGTACCAAGAGCCGCCCAGAGTCAACGCAAATAACTTCGAGCTAAGGACTGGGCTGATTACCATGGTGCAGCAAAACCAATATGGAGGTAAAGCCGTGGAGGACCCAAATGCGCATCTGGCGCAATTCTTAGAGTTGTGCAGCACTGTCAAGATGAACGGAGTCCCAGATGACATCATACGACTCCGCCTTTTCCCATTCTCACTCCGGGATAAGGCAAAGTCATGGTATCATACTTTGCAGCTGGGAGCTAATCCTGTATGGGGGGATTTGGCTGATCTTTTCCTGCGGAAGTTCCATCCTCCCGGGCTCACATTGAAGTTAAAGATGGAGATTCTCCAATTCCAACAGTTCGATGGAGAGACACTAGCAGAGACATGGGAGAGATACTAGGAGAAGTTGAGGAAGTGCCCGTCCCATGGGCTTCGATGAGGGGACTCTAGGTGGTCATGTTCTATAACGCTTGTGGAGAGCGCACCAGGATGTTCATGGATACAGCTGCAGGGGGCTCATTGCTCAAGAAGGGGAGTTCTGAAGCCATGGAGATCATTGAAAGCATGGCCACCACGAGCTATCAATGGCCATCCGAGAGAGTTCACTTGAAGAAAGTTGCTGCTACCTCCAGTTCAGATCCCGTGGCATTGATTTTGACTCAGCTGGCAGAGATGAACTCAAAAATCAATGCTATGACTGTTGGCAATTCTAAGCCAGCTGTAGAGATCCCGACAGGCGTAGAAGACGTCAACTACATCAATGGCAAAAGCTATGGGAACTTTCAGCATGGGCAACAGGGTGGATACAATAGTGGACAAGCAGTTTCATCATGGAGGGCGTCCACATCCCAATTTGGCTTATGGGAATCCCAACAATGCAATCCAACCTCCACCAGGCTTCTCTGTTACGAATGGAATCATTAATGAAGAGAAGGAAGCCAAATATAGAGGAGCTGATGATGAAGTTCATCTTCAAGGCAGATGAGAGGATGGAAAAGCTAGAGTCCAATGCCAGTTGCTGTGGGGACTCAAATGAAGATGTTCGAGACCCAATTGGGTCAAGTAGCCATCCGCCGTCAACAAACTCCAACAGTCGGGTAACCTCTTAAACAATGCCAAGGTGAACCCAAAGGAGCAATGCATGGCCATTGGATTGAAGAATGAAGCCCCCTCAGAAGGCAACCATGGATCTCATGAGATGGAGAAAGAAGAGCTCTCGTGGAAAGTCTGGGAGGAAGGCCGACGACTTCCACCTCATCTGCGTCCTCCTGGGTGGTTGCCGTTTCCCCAGCGTCACTTTAAGATGGTTGATCTGCCGAGCGGGACTACACAGGAAGGGGCCATGACGGCAAAAGAGGAGAGCGCACGGCTGATTGAGGAAAAAGCTGAGGAGGTCACTGTTGAGGTTTCTGGCAGAAAGAAGGATGAAAAGCAAAAAGCTACTTCGCCAGCAACTATGGCCATTCCTCTCCCTAAGCGCCATAAGAAAGAGAGGGTGAAGGAGCAGTTCTCCAAGTTCTTAGAGATCTTCAGGAAAGTGCACATTAATATTCCATTGGTGGAAGCACTGCAGGAGATGCCGAAGTATGTTAGATTCCTGAAGGAGATTATCTCGAGGAAGAGGAGGCTGGAAGAGTTTGAGACGGTGAATCTCAATGAAGAATGCAACGCAATCTTGCAGAGGAAGCTGCCGGCAAAGGTCAAAGATCCGGGCAGCTTCACACTTTCCTGCATTATTGGAGGCCAGCATTTCGGAAGGTCACTCTGCGACCTGGGGGCGAGCATAAATCTTATGCCTCTATCTGTTTTTCAGCAGCTGGAAATTGGAGAGTTGAAGCAGACATCAATGAGGCTGCAGATGGCGGACAGGTCGGTCACCTACCCTCGTGGAATTGTGGAGAACGTACTCGTGAAGGTGGGGGATTTTATTTTCCCTGCAGATTTTGTGGTTCTAGACATTGAGGATGAGAACAAAATTCCGCTGATTTTGGGGCGCCCGTTCCTGGCAACGGGAAGAGCTTTGATTGATGTGGAGAAAGGAGAGCTCACACTGCGAGTTCATGATGAGAGCCGAACTTTCCATGTCTATGAACCATGCCACATCCACAAAGATGAAGCGCCAAAGAAAGCAAAAGATCCGGGCAAGGTAAGTGTTGATGTTTTTAATACATTTGATGCGGATCCTTTTTCTTGGCAGGACCCAGGTGATCGGAAGTTTAAAGGAGGAGTGTTGGTTGAGAAGCATGAAGTAGGGAGAAGCTGTTCGCAGCACTGCTTGTACCAGCCTCCTTGATGAGTTTGCTGTTCGGTCGAGCTAACGACGTTAAAAATAGCGCTTATTGGGAGGCAACCCAATTTCTGGTTAGTTTGTTCCTTTTCGTTTGTTTGTTTGTTTGTTTTCGTGCCCCACAAATCCTTTTCAAACTTATTCTCCTTGGTGGTGAATAAGTTTGGGGGGATGTGTCTTTGTGGGTGCACTTTTCTTTTTGGTTGTCTTTGTTTGTGTCGTCGTTGAGTTTTCTTAGTCTTGCTTTGGTGGTTTCTTCGTGATGTTACCTTGATGATGATGTGAGTAGTGTAGAGTTTTGTGGATAACTGGTTCATGATGATTTCTGTTTAAAACTTGTGAAATTGCATGCGTTTGTGTTGATATTGTTGTGATTGAGCATGAATGATGAATGATAAGCATGGTCTCTATGTGGTTGCAATCAATGAAATAAGCTGTGAGTTTTGAGCCTTGACTGTCATTATTTTTACAGTCTTATTTCTTATTCTTGAGTGATTGTTTGAGTATCCTTGTGTCTCACTAGAACTTGTCTTGGTTTCTCCCTCGAGGTCACATAGTGTGCTTAATAACTTTGAGATGATAGAAGGCCATCTTTGCTAGCCTATTTATCCCATATTTGTCCTATATCTTTATATGATCTAGTTCAACCCCTTTGAGCCTTATTTTTCCATATTCTTTGATTTAGCTATGGGTGAGAGCTTGGAAATTGTTAATATGGAATAGTTGGTTTGTGGAGATGAATGATCATGAGTTATGTTTTGTGGTTTCAAATTGAAAATCCTAGTACCCTACAAGTTGTTGAAAAAATAATAAAAAAAAAGAATGGTGGAGAAAAGAAAAAAAGAAAAGAAAAGAGAGAGCAAAAGAATTGAAAAATGGGTACATAGGATGCATTAGAGAGACATAATGTTATGAGAAATAATTGTTGAGTTGTGATGATTTCTCGCATTGAAAAATCTGGTTTTGTGAGAGGTGGAAGATGGTATGGTTTAAGAATGTTATAAGGTTGGTGATCGAGCTACATTGAGGAGTATCTTTTAGTCACTCAGCCAAATTTATCCTACCTTACCAAAGAGCCTACATTACAACCTTCAATAAAGACCTTTTTGATCTTGGTTATAGGAGCACACATTTAGTGGTGGAGAGGTGAGACGATTGACAAGCTTATGGATGAGTACTTGTTTAGCTTGAACTGAGCGTATACACGTCCTTTTTTATTGATACACTTGAGAGTTGAGAGTTCTTATTTTCTTTATCCTTTTGGTGAGGATTGCAATTCATTGAGACCATAATTTGAATTTGTCATGAGTGTGATATCTTGATGATTGGAGATACAAATGCATGTTGGTAATTTTGTTGACAAATCTGAAGCCACAATGTTATCCACTTTTCTCTACGCTCTTGTTGATTCATTCTTGGTTCATCTTTGTTTTGTCCGAGGACGGACAATAGTTCAAGTTTGGGGGGTTGATAAACATGCATTTTTACCTCATGGTGTGTCATTTTTTATGTTTAGTTATGAGGATTTTGTGTGTTTGTTGATTTATTTGAGCTTATATTGGTTTTTGGTCAAGAACTTGTCACTTGCTTGTGTTTGAACGTATTTTTCAGAAATAGAGAAGCAGAATTTGGAAGATTTGGCTGAAATAGAAGTTGTAGTTCGTCTCGATAGGAGTTCGTGTGCGCAAACGGTTCGTAAATCGGAGTTCGGACGAGGGAGAACGAGCCAAAACAAAATCACTGCGCAAGGCCGCGCGAGGTCGCGCGGTCCAGGCGCGCGGCCGCGCGACCCAGCCGCGCGACGAAGACATACCTGCTGGACAGGGCGCGCGGGCTCGGCGCGCGGGCGCGCGACCCGGCCGCGCGAGACGCCGTTTTTCCGCCCAAAATTCATTTTTTAGTGATTTTGGGTATTTTTGAGAGCTACAAGACCTAGGGCATATAAATACTCCCCAAGAACTTATTCTCTGCACCTTTTATCACTTTATATCATATTCTGACTTTTCCTGAGAGCTGTGAGACACGGAGCAAGAGCAAGACTGAAGAATCTCGACTTCTCTACGGTTTTTCATTGTTTAATGTTCATTAGTTTTATTGAGATTGTGATTGTTAGTCATATGTCTATGTGTGGCTAAATCCCTTTTTCCCAGGGTTTAGGGAGTAAACATGATTCAAATTTCTGACTATTGATTTAATTTATTGAGATTTATATTCCTTTCTTTGTTCTTGTTATAACTGCTTGCTTTATTGCTTGATCACCAATTTAGCATTATCATAGGTTTTAATTTGAGATCGGGAGATGATAATTAATACCTGAACTAAGAACATAGAACACATTTATTTTAATTCTAAAGGGAATTAATAATTGTGAAGGCTTTAATCCTAGGAACTTTTGGGAGTTACATGTTAGAAGTGTGATCCAGGGATGGTAACCTTGCATGTAATTAACGATTTGTATGCCACGGGAGTGGGTATGAATTAACTTTGAGATTGCCTTAGGAATTATCTCATTAATTGAATCAATCATGTTAGTTAGGAGAATCTGTTGAAACCTTTGCCTTGGGAATTTCTCTTTCTTCTGTTACTTCGCATTTTCACAGCTTGATTTCTTTTCAGTGTTTCTTTATTTTAATTTTGAAATTGTTTTCCAAAAATCAAACCTTTACAATTCGGTTTTCCAGATAGAGTAAAGTAATTAAGAATAGGCATTGATAACAATTAGTCCCTGTGGATTCGACCTTGTCACTGCTATACACAATTGCACCCGTACACTTGCGGCGTGTTAAATAAATTAGCGAACAATATGCTACAAATAAATAATGCGGTCAAGCACGGGTAGTTACCCTAAAACCAAGAATCTCGTTTTATTAAAGAGACTTGGCCCCAAACCACATTAAAACCCATGTGGGGTAAAAGAGTATTTGGTCTACAATGATAAATCTGAATTGCAAGTTCTCAAGCATAAAATCTTTTCAAAGTGCTGATGTTCCAAGGCCGAGTGAGCGGTCTCCCTTCACTATCAGACAGGTGGTATGCTCCGCCACCTAATACTTTTGTGACCACAAAGGGACCTTCCCAGTTGGGATCAAACTTCTTGGCTGGATGCAATGCATCCATCCGCTTTAGTGCCAGATCCCCCTTGTTAAATTTTCTAACCGCCACTTTCTTGTCGAACCTTGCTTTGATGATTCCCTTATATTTTGCAGCCCTGAGAACAGTAGCATCTCTGCACAGCTCGATGAAGTCCAGATCCAAACGTCGGAGTTCGTCATTTCTTATGGGGTCATAATGCAATACCCTATGTGAGACCAAGCGCACCTCTGCTGGTATGACAGCGTTGGAGCCGTATACTAGAGTAAATGGTGCTTCCCCTGTAGCAGTTTTAGTACTGGTACGATGAGCCCACATGACACCATCCAGCTCTTCCGCCCATCTTCCCTTACTTTTTTCAAGCCGTTTCTTCAAGCCTTCACATATTGTGCGATTGGTGAGTTCCACTTGGCCATTGGCCTGTGGGTGGGCCACAGATACAAAGCGCTGCACGATGTCCATTCTGTAGCAGAACTCCTCTATCCGCTTCCCTGTGAACTGTGCTCCATTATCTGAAACGAGTACTCTTGGTGATCCATACCAGCAACAAATGTTGCGCCATAGAAACCTTTCAGTAGCATATTCGTCAATCCTTGCCACCGCTTTCGCTTCCACCTACTTGGAAAAATAATTCACTGCTACTATAAGGAAACATTTCCCTCTTAGAGCCGTAGGGAGCTTCCCCACAATGTCAATCCTCCACTTATCGAAAGGACAAGTGGCATACATAGTCCCCATAGTTTCCCTTGGAACATTGATGCGTGGGGCGTACTTTTGACAAACTTTGCACTTTTTGACAAAATCTTTGGCGTCTTCTCCCATCGTGGGCCAATAAAACTCTGCCCTGACTATCTTTCTCATTAGATCTTTGTAACCAGCGTGGTTTCCACAACAGCCCTGGTGGATTTCCTTGGTGGCAAATTGTGCTTCATCTGGAGATAGGTATTTTAACAATAGATGAGTGAAAGACCTCTTATATAACTGATAATTGATTATGCAATATCTGCCATAGAGGCAGCGCTGAGAAATGATTGGATCAATCCGCTCTCATGTTCATAGAAAATGGATAATGGGAGTCCGCCAATCCTCTTTGACTTCCACGCTTAGTACGCCATGCTTCCTGTCACAGCCCGCTATTCGTAATGGTGGTTTAGCCGTAGTTATGACTTGGGATTGGGGTTAAGAAGCGGTGAAAGAAATGACATTTACTTAACATAAAAGTATTTTGAGAAAATATGACATTAAAATAAAGTACTAGGATCATATTTGATCATTCAAACACTTACAAAACATTCACATAAGGATGACCTAATCGAGATGGATTACCCAAAAGAGAATACATTGACTTCATAACATAGAGTTACCATAATCAAAGTGTTTCGCAGTGAAAAACGTGTGAGATATACATATGAAGATGTATACTCAAGGTTACATTTCTAGAAATGACAAAGAAACACCCGCTCAATACCATTCTATTCCATCAACTGCTCAACCAGCACATTTAGAAATACATGCAGGGCTGAGTATAAAAATACACAGTGGGCACATGCCGAACTAGCATACCTTCGTCTAGCATAGGGTCCCAATTGAATTTCCTTTAAAGTTGGCGAACCAACACAAATAGGATTCATACGTAAAACATAAACATTTTTGGCAGACAATCATTTCATAAACATTTCATTTCATTTCATAAGATATTTCATAAAGAGTCATTCATCATTTAAACTTTTCATAAAACTGAAATTAACAGTTAAATCATAGCATGCATATATTCGTATAAGAGGCCTACGACATGCAGGGGATCTCTATATACGTATAGTAAAAGTAATGCCCACCTAGACTCCTGCTTACTCTTTCTTTATTAACCTCTTGCTTCACCTCACTTCCGCCAAGAAAGGATTGCAACCTTTGAGCTATGGCGTTCCTTTATCAAAAGACATATGTCTTAAGATGCCTATTGAGGTTCAGGAAATGAAGGCAGCATTCTACGTTTCCACAGTACATAGCCTCATGTATGGATTGCTATGTACGAGATCTGATATTTGCTATGCAGTTAGCATGGTTGTAAGATATCCGTATAGTCCTACTTAAGGACACTGAACTGTGGTAAATTATATTCTCAAGTCCCTGACTAGAGAATAAGGATAGTTTACAGGTTAGACAGTTTAGTTCCTTTTTGGATTATACGGTTTCGGATTTCTAGGCTGACCAGAACAAAGAATAATTACCTCGAGCTATGTGATTTCCTTGGGAGGTAAAACCATTTGTTTTGACCACTACCTCCAAGATCTAAGAGTGATTTCTAGTTTGCGTGAGAGGATCACCTTCGTGATAACTCAAGTGCAGTTGCAAACTCTAAGGAATCCATGAACCACAAGGGGTCAAACATGTTTAGCCCTATTTTGTGATGAATTTGTGGGTGTTTACGACTTATTTTGACTTTTATTTTGGTCTCTTTCACTTAAGAGTTGATTGATTTGAGCTTTTGTGCTAATTTTGTTGTCTCAGGATTTTATGCTCAAATTGATTGATATGTGGACAAAAACTAAAGTCAGAATTTAGTTGATTGGTCTCAAGAAGAATCGAAGTTCGTCTCGATACGAGTTCGTAGGCGAAAACGGATCCAAAATCCGACTTGAAACGAGGGAGAACGGACCAAAACAAAAACGCTGCGCATTGCAGTCTGCGAAAGGCATAGACGGCGGCGCCGTATCACGTCGGGCGCCGTCCACGGCGCCGCCGTCACTGGGCGGCAGTTACGTTTTTCCATTTTAAAGTCGTTTTTTAGGGTTTTTGGAGGTACTCTCGACCCCAGCAGCCTCCGAGGCGATTTCACCTTGATTTCCCTTAGTTTTAGAGTAGTTAAACCATCAACAAACATCTTTTGGCTTGTAGATTGAAGATCATGTTAGTTTTCATTACATCGGATTGAAGTTTTGGGATCGTACTCGCTGTAAGAACTTAGTTATTGTTTTCTATATGTTTGAATGCTAGTCTATTTCCTTTGCGTAGATTATTGTTGCTTCGAGTTATTTGATGATTGATTGTTCTTTTATTTCGCCTAGATAATCGTTGCTTATGATTGACTGAATTATCTAATGCTTTCTAGATTGCTAGTTAGAACCATAGGTTTATTAGTTCCCTGCGTTCTTAATCTGCTTCCTATTTTTCACCTAGATAGATTTATATGCTTTCTGTTGATTCTGCATTAGATAATTTTACAAGCTTTATTTAATTACGCCTAGATTTAAAGAGAGAGTGTCAGACCCAACTACCTGATTAGAGTGTTTAGGTTTTATATCCCGTTTTTCTGTGCGTAGCATGATCAGAGCCCTGCTTAGCCTTCCTTGAGAGACGACTTGGGTTAGCTTATTACACTAGGACGACCTCGTACGATTGCGAGTCAATCCCTTAGGTGTTTTGGGTTGAGTCAAAACACATTGAGAGTAAGTACCAAGTTATACGATTATTCGTAAATCGAGGTTATATGCTCATAGAATGAAATAACTCATATTGGAGAAATTTACTAATCTTTCACAAAAAGGCTTATCGCAAATGGTCATTGAACGATGGGAATGCGATTGAGGCCACCCACTTAGGAAACTTTAAGTATAAGTGGGAGAAGTGTTAGGTGATTGGTTTTAGACGCATTGTATACTAAAAGTTTGCTTTTGTATAAGTGGGAGATTGTTGGATTTGTATACTGAAAGCAAGAACGTTTTATGCTTGTATACAATGATTCCTGTGTTCACTATTTAATCTCCTATCTGATTGTGTTCATGATTGCATATGTATGTCCTTTATCTCTATATAAGTCGATTATATGGTGATTAACTGATCACAGAAGGTCATATAATTGGAATAAACTTAAGAGATATAAATAGATCACAGTCGAGATAACTCTAGCACGAGTCATTGGTCTAAGCTGCAGTATAGATGGAAATAGTTTGTCTTTACTATTTGTCTATACTGGTATGTCATGTATTGATAGAATCACAGTGAGATATATTATTCTATCTGACATAAGTGAGGAATCAAGATCTCGGTGACTTAATAGAATCTTAATACTAATAAGATTTCAGATATATATGTTGATGTCGTGTATCACTTTGATTTACTATGGGTGAGAGTTATATATTAACTTGAGTACTCTGTATCTTGGGTGATAGCGGTCAATATATATATGATATTTAGTTATCTGTATTAGTACTTGTATCCGGTATAGGATAATGATATCCCCTTAAGAAGCTCTATAATGTTTATTGCGTTAAACCTTGCAGGTTGATTAAGTTCAGGCGCAATAATAAGGTTTGAGTGGTACTGCTTAAGGATTACAAAGAGATTAATTAATTTAAGCTGTCAGAGCTTTAATTAATTAATGGATGTCGGATATTTTAAATACGGAGATTTAATAAGTCTAAAGACAAGCCCCGACTCATCGTCGGTAATAAAGGGGTAAGTCAGTATTGATTCTGTAGTGGAATGAATTAATACTTATGAATTAATTATGATCTGGGCTGATCATAATTAATTCATTAAAGGCCCATCTTTATTCCTTGTATCTGATCCCTGGAGTGGCCCAAAGTCTCCTGAGCCTAGTAGCAGTAGAATTCGCCCACTATAGTTGTTGGAGCTTTACTCAACCTAAACACTACGCTAGATCAACTCGCAATAGGATGAGATCTATTGTAACGTGTAAGCTAACTCAAGTCGTCTCTCAAGGAAGATCTTAAAAGGCTTTTAATTATATCGCAAGAAAAACAGTAAAGGTTGGAGTTAAAAACTAAAACTTGTAAATTAAACTCAACGTGAAAAGTAAACTTAAACTTGTAAATTAAACTTAAACTTAATCTAAGCAAGAAACTATGAAAACCCTAGGCAAGATTTAAACAACTTAAAGTAAAAATAACTTGGAATTTAAAGACGATTAAACTATGAAACTTAAAGACTTGAATTAAAACTTATAAACTAGGCATGAAACGAAATTGCGTAATTTAAATTGCATAATTGAAAGGAAAGCATAAACGTAAAAACAAAGCATAAACATGATTAAACGAAAGAGCTTGAATTAAATATGAAATACCGTAAATGTCTTGGACGTGCAATCGCTGTCACTCGATCACAATTCAAGAATAAACTAAAAATAAACTAAATTGAAATCTAACTAAAACAATGAATTCGAAAACTTGAAGAACTAAGAAAGCTTAGAAACGCCTAAGTCTTGGTTGCCTTGTGGAAGAATGCTTCTCAAGGTTGAACGAAGATTAGGGCAAAAAGATTGATGATTACAATGAATAACAAGGCCCTATTTATATACTTCAATCCAATCCTGATCACCATCAAATTTGCCATGCAAAACTGGACTCTTAAGGAAATAGAATCGTGCAAGAGAAGGAAAGTCCAGCTGGATCGTGCTCTGCAAGTCATCTTTACTCTGGCGAGAATTGGCTACTCTGGAAAGGTATGGCAGAGCTAGCGAGTCAGCTCTGGAAAGTTTAGATCTGTCGAGCAGTGCAGAGCTGAAAGTCAGCTCTACATAAGTTGACTCTGGCAAAATATCTTGACTCTATCGATCTTAGCTCTGCTCTGCCGAGTTTACTCTGGCGCGTAGTCAGCTCTGATGATTTAGCTCTGCTCTGTCGAGTTTATTCTGCTCTGGAGATTTCAGCTCTGATAGGAAAGTTCAGCTCTGGAGATTTCAGCTCTGACTATGAAGTCAGCTCTACTCTGGCATTTACGCTCTGCTCTGGCGAGCCTCTCTGCTCTGCTCTGCGCGTGGGCTTTTAGCTCTAAACATGGGCTTTTCAGCTCTGAACACCAGAGTGCGCCTAAAAACGCCATTCTAGCCCAAAATCTCCAAAATTATTCCATCTATAAGACCTAAATCTCCTGCAAAACATAAAACAAACCCATAACTGCACCAATTTCCAGAATATTTAACTTAAAACATGCACATGTAAACCCCTAAAATTAGAATAATTAGGCATAAATCAGAGCCCTAGGATTGTGTTTTGTCCTTAAATACAGATATCTGCTCTCAGAATAAGACACACAAAAATTAGGGTTTTATAGAAAGCAGTAGGAGGCGCCGATTTCTAGGTGGTCGAATTCTCTGTGGGAGTTCTCATAGTTCGTTATCCATCCAACGTTGGGAACTGAGCGGGATACAGTTCAGAAGATTTGAGCTGAAGTCAGATTTTTGCAGGAAATAAAGTTGTGGCAGTTTCCGAAGAACGGCCATAACTTCCTCTACAGAAATTGGATTTGGACGAAATAGGTGGCCACGGAAAGCTATTTCGAAATGGAAGAAGTCGTATTTCTGGGCAAAATACGATTGGAGGACGTTTGGGGCTTCAAACGAAGGATTGAAGTTGCCTAACCTGTTCAGCGACGAATTGATGAATTCTTAGGAATTCTTCAGGTATTTCCAACTCCAAGGTGCAACACTTAAATTAATAGGAGCATGCTAGGTTTAATCGATGTATGGTGAATTAAGATAATCCAAGAAACGATCTTCGGGCAAATCGAGTATTAATTAAGTTTAATATTCCTACAATTGGTATCAGAGCTCGGATTAGTTTTCTTGGCTCTGTCTGATAATTCGCGTTCGATTAATATGTGCATGTTTTTTATTTTGTTTTTCTGCTGCTGTTCTTCGTGGTCTGTTGATTCGTGGGATGCGTCATTTTGACGTTGTAATCATTTTTCCACCACAAGAAAATCCGTGTTTAGATTAGAATTTCAAATTGTATTTATTTTTCTGTTGTAATCTATAATTATGGTAAAATGAGACAAAGACGACGACGATCAGACGTAGAATAGGTTTTTGGAGTGGATGAACAGTTTTCAGGCTGTGCTGTCGCGCGCATCCGCGAGTTGCTGCGCTCTGGCCTCTGAGCTTATGTTTCTGCTCTGGCCTCTGGTCTGTATGTTGCTCTGGCCTCAGAGCTGTGTTCTGCTTTGGCCTCAGAACTGTGTTCTGCTCTGGCTCCGAGCTGTCTCTGCTCTGGCCTCTGAGCGGTCTCTGCTCTGGCCTCTAAGCTGACTCTGGCCTCTGAGCGGTCTCTGCTCTGGCACCGCTGCTGTCTCTGCTCTGTCTCTGAGTTGTCTATGCTCTGGCTCTAAGCTGTCTCTGCTCTGCTGCGCTGACGCCTCCGGCCTGCTCTGCTCTGCTGCGCTGACTCCGGGCTGTGCTACTCTGCTGCGCTGATGCCTCCGGGCTGTGTTGCTCTGCTGCACTGACGCCTCCGGGCTGCTTTGCTCTGCTGCGCTGACGCCTCCGGGCTGCGCTGACGCCTTCGGGCTGTTCTGCTCTGCTGCGCTGACGCCTCTAGCTACGCTGCTCTACTGTGCTGATGCCTCCAGGCTGCATTACTTTGCTGCGCTGATGCCTCCGGGCTACGCTGCACTGACGTGCGTGCCTCCGGGCTGTTGATGTTGTGTCTGCCCAAACAGGCTAGGTGCCTGGGGCTGCGCAGATTTGCCTGGTGCCGCCGCATGAAGCTACTGCCGAGTGTTTGTTGAAGGAATATTAAATTGAATTAATACTCTAATTGCCTGATGATCGTTTCTTAGATTATTATTAATTCATCATACAACGATTAATCCTAACATGCTCCTATGAATTTAAGTGCTGCACGTTGGAGTTCCGAAATACCTGAAGAATTCAGAAGAATTCGTTAAACTCGCAGCTGAACAGACCAGTCAGCTTCAAGCCTTCGTTTGAAGCCTCAAACGTCCTCAAATCGTATTCTGCCCAAAAATATGACTTCTTCGTCTTCGAGAGAGCTTTCCGTTGCCGCCTATGTTGCCTGAATCAGAGTTCTGTGGAGGAAGTTATGGCCGTTCTCCTGAAACTGCTAGAACTTGAATTCCTGCGAAAAATCTGACTCCAGCCCTGATCTTCTGAACTGTATCCCGCTCAGCTTTCACCGTTGGATGGACAACGTTCTATGAAAGTCCCAGGAGAGAAAAAGTGCTATGCACGATCGGCGCTACTCACTGCTCTCAAAAACCCTAATTTTATCTGTGTATTTTCCTGAGAGCTGACAGCTGTATTTATAATAAAATAAATACGTGTGAGGCGCCTGATCTCTGTGCTAGGCGTTTTTCTTCTCCATCTTGGGCTAGGAGACTTTGGGCCAGTCCAGGGACCAGATACAAGGAATAAAGATGGGCCTCAAATAAATTAATTATCTATGGTCAGCCCAGACCATAATTAATTTATAAATATCAGTTAATTCCACTAGAGAACCAATATTGACTTACCCCTTTATTGCCGGTGATGAGTCGGGGCTTGTATTTAGACTTATTAAATCCCCGTATTTAAAATATCCGACATCCATTAATTTATTAGAGCTCTGACAGCTTAAATTAATTAATCTCTTTGTAATCCTTAAGCAGTACCACTCAAACCTTATTATTGCGCCTGAACTTAATCAACCTGCAGGGTTTAGCGCAATAAACATTATTGAGCTCCTTAAGGGGATGTCATTATCCTATATCGGATACGAGTACTAATACAGATAATCAAATATCATATATTAACCGCTATCACCCAAGATACAGAGTACTCAAGTTATTATATAACTTTCACTCATAGTAAATCAAAGTGATACACGAATTAACATATATATTCGAAATCTTATTAGTATTAAGATTTTATTAAGTCACCGAGATCTTGATTCTTCACTTAAGTCAGATAGAAGAATACATCTCACTGTGGTCCTATCAATACGTTATGACGTACCAGTATAGACAAGTAGTCAAGACAAACTACTTCCATCTATACCGCAGCCTAAACCGATGACTCATCCTAAAGTCATCTCGGCTGTGATCATATTATATCTCTTAAGGTTAATCCAATTATATGGTCTTCTGTGATCTACAACACACCATATAATCTACTTGTATAGAGATGGAGAACATACATATGCAATCATGAACACAATCAGATAGGAGATTGGATAGTGAACTTAGGAAACATTGTATACAAGCATAAAACGTTCTTGCTTTCAGTATACAAATCCAACATTTGTGGCAGCCGCCTAGGGGTTCCAAACACTAGGTGGCACACGAATCTTGAGATAAACCCTAGGGGTTCCCAAACCCTAGTTTAAAAGACGGGCCCGATGGAGTTGTTTCGGGCCGAGTTGTCATTTTTGAGTTTTTTGTTTTCTGTTTTAAATGTAATAGATTAGAATTGGGATTCCATGAATGGGTCACGAAGAACTTTATTTCTTTTATTCTGTTCTTTGCATGTCGTGGGGTTAATCCATTATGCTCTTTGCATGCTGTTTCTGTCTTTTTTTGTTAATATGTGTTTTTAACTGTGCTTAGACAAGCATGCTAGGTTTATCATTTTCTTAAGCATGTTTTAGAATTCTGCGAGCATGTTTTACGTGTTGCGTTCTAGAAGAGTATGTTTAGGATTATGTATTGAGCATGATCAAACCTTTTGAAAGAAAAAGACTAAGCAGTTTTAATAATTTTTAAAGTGATTAAAAATTATTTTAGACCTCCACAAGCGGTCTCTAGACAAAGTGATTGGCGATGTGAGTAAACGTCCACACGCGTGGCTTACTTCATGTTTGTTCTTTCATAAGTTTGTCAGATGAGGTTTCTATAAAAAATATTTAAATCCATTAAAGTAGTGGGAGTTATGCAGTAAACGTCCACACGCATGGCTTACTTGTATGATTTTCATGAGTACTTTGGAGAATGGAATTAAATAAGATAACCAAGAAATTAAATTGAAAGCGGCATGGTCCTAGTGAGTATGTCAATTTCGAGAATTTAATTGTCAAGGTTAAATTGTGGTCATTGCTTAGATATCATATCAAGTACAATATACAACTCCCCGCGGAGTCCCTTCTTGATGATGATATGGTCTAGTTAAGGTTCACCTATTAATTTCTTTTGTCAAAAGGTTAAGTTGACATGGATGGAAATTAAAAGACTAGATGTAAAGTCTGGTTGAGGAGTTCGTGTGTAAACGTCCACACGCGTGGCTTGCATATGAGATTCCTTGGGCGGTTGGAGGTTTCAATCAATATTGTTTTATCAAAAGGTTACAATATTATTGTTACGAATTATGTGCTTCATGTTCTTACATGTTTAATTGTTTACTTTCAGATATGTCTATGTCTCCTATTGTTTATTTATTCTTGCACAAAGTCTTTAACCGGTCCATATATATATATATATGAAAACGCATTTTGGAGTTTATCTTCATCACGAACTAGCACAAATTTTGTGCTTCTTATTACTCCACGTTCTATCTGTCCGAACGATGAGTTAACTGATGAGAAAAATGAATTGCATAAAAGGTGACATAAGACGAATAATGTGGTTATATGCTATATTATGAGAATAATGTCACAATCTTGCAGCTCTAACATCAGGGCATGGACGATGCTCTTACCATCATGCTGAATCTCAAGAAAATGATTGGAGAGTCGGACCGAGCTGCTCGTTTAAATTTGATGAGAGTAATCTTATTATTTTTATGAGCGAGCATAGCTCAGTGCATGAGATGTCATGCACTTGGCAAACTTGCTTGATGGACTTGACTTGCTTAGTGGGAGTATCGACGGTGAGGCAAAAGTCGATATTATCCTGAGTCATCTTCTCGAGTCTTTTAATTAAGAACTTCTGCCTCAATGCTGTTATAAGCAAGAAAGATAATACTCTTTTCGAGTTGTTGAATGCTCTAGTTACGGCTAAGGTAGTTGTGCGAAAGAGATGCAAGCATTTGTTATTGCCAAAGGAGGGCCATCTTCTTCGTCGAAAGACGGGAAGAAGAAGGGTCCAAGGGGCAAGAAAGGCAAGGAAAATAGTGGGAGTAGTGGTGTGATAAAGATTGAGTATTGGAGAATTTTTCTTTCAATACTCAAGGCAAAGGATTAAGGTACTTCATTTGCTGTAGTAACTGAGACATGTCAACTCGTTTTCTACTCAGTTGTGAGTAGTGGATAACGAGAGAAACTGATCATGATTGTTGCACCTTGCATGGCTTTTTAAGTTGACAAGGAAGCTGAAAAGTGATGAGATGATTGTCTTCATAAGCAACGCGACAAGAGTCGCAGTTGTTGCAATTGGAGACTTGTCTTTATGTTCTAAAGACATAGTTTACTTTTTTAGAGTTCCTTATCATGTTCCAAAAGTTTGAATAGATGGATATTATGTCATTTTTTATAGTGGTGTCTCTATCATAAGAAATGACAAAGTTGTCTATTCTGATATTTTTGAACATCTCTCTTTATACTATAACTTGTCTACATAATACCTTTATATTGCATGTACATCATCGAACAAAAGAAAGAGAAAAGTTAAGGCTAATCTCTAATGAGGATCTTACACATATATTGATACCCTAGATTAGGTCACATCTATCTTAACAGGATCCAAAGGCTCGTATCTAAATAGTACATTGGATTCAATCTAGGTTGTACCATTTGGAACCTGCGAATCCTGTATAGAGGAAAAGATGGAGACCGGGTCATTCATGGCAAAGGGGATAAAGGGCCAATAATATGTTAGGAATTATTTTTTCTGATTCATTGTCAGTGTTTGGAATTCCAACCCAGTTTACTACACCATGTAATCCCTATATAAGATGTTGTGGTGGAGGGAAGAAATAGGTCACTCTTGGAAAAATATGTTCGATGATGAGTTATGCATCTTTGCAATTAGTCTTAAAGAATAGAAGGTGGTTATTAGCAATGACAAATGATTCTTAGAAGTGGACTATGTGAATAATAATTCATCCAAGTCAAATATTGTGCATCAAAAAATTGAAGGCAATAGACAGGCGATTCCATAACCCAGCCAAGTGTGCGAGAGTTTGTACCACAAGACACTGCACACACTGTTGACATATACGTGCCACCACAACTCCATTGTAGTGGGAGGGTTGTGGGACAACCCGATCGATTTATATTCTTGGGAGAATCTTTAGATTCGGTCCCTGATAGTGAATATAAGAAAATCGACCCGAATATCTACTTGGAATTAGTGGGAGACGAGAATGATTATTCCTGGCACGCCTCAATGGATTCAGTAATGCAATCCATTAAAAAAATGGGTGTATACTGGAAAATCTTGCTACCAGAAGGTAGGGATATCTATGTGCAACAGCCTTAAGGTTACGTGGGGGAGGAAGAGAAGCATCTCGTGTCATCGGTGATGTGGTTTACCATGCATTTTATGTAGATAGTACCCTCCTAATTGGCGACAATATGGAGTTATTATCAGACATAAAGTAGTGGTTATCCGAACAGTTTCAGATGAAAGACTAAAGAGGTATAGTATACATCTTTGTGATCAAGGTTATAAGGGGTCACTAGAAAAGGATGTTGGGCTTATCTCGAGTGTCTTACATTGATATTGAGAATACTCGTTTTAGTATGCATACCGCCAAGAAATGATTGCAACCTTTGAGCTATGGCGTTCCTTTATCTAAAGACATATGTCTTATTAAGATGCCTATTGAGGTTGAGGAAATGAAGACAGTATTCTACGTTTCCGCAGTAAATAGCCTCATGTATGGATTGCTATGTACGAGATCTGATATTTACTATGTAGTTAGCATGGTTGTAAGATATCAGTATAGTCCTAGTTAAGGACACTGAACTGTGGTAAATTATATTCTCAAGTCCTTGACTAGAGAATAAGGATAGTTTACCAGTTAGACAGTGTAGCTCCTTTTTGGATTATACGGTTTCGGATTTTTCAGGCTGACCAGAATAAAGAATAATTACCTCGAGCTATGTGTTTCCCTTGGGAGGTAAAACCATTTGGTTTGACCACTACCTCCAGGATCTAAGAGTGATTTCTAGTTTGTGTGAGAGGATCACCTTCGTGATAACTTAAGTGCAGTTGCAAACTCTAAGGAATCCATGAACCATAAGGGGTCACACACATTGAGAGTAAGTACCAAGTTATAGGATTA
The DNA here is from genome assembly GCF_028751815.1 of Salvia miltiorrhiza. Classification (NCBI taxonomy): domain Eukaryota; kingdom Viridiplantae; phylum Streptophyta; class Magnoliopsida; order Lamiales; family Lamiaceae; genus Salvia; species Salvia miltiorrhiza. The sequence goes on along the minus strand of NC_080394.1, from coordinate 42,839,064 downwards.
TTCGTAAATCGAGGTTATATGCTCATAGAATTAAATAACTCATATTGGAGAAATTTACTAATCTTTCTGTCGTAGCCCGATGCCTAGCCAGTGATAGCGTAGACCGGGTATCGATACGACTAAATAAATTAATAAGGTAAAAAGAGAAACTAGATTGACTATTTGTCTATACTGGTACGTCATAACGTATAGATAGGATCACAGTGAGATGTATTCTTCTATCTGACATAAGTGAAGAATCAAAATCTCGATGACTTAATAGAATCTTAATACTAATAAGATTTCAGATATTTATGTTGATTCGTGTATCACTTTGATTTACTATGGGTGAGAGTTATATATTAACTTGAGTACTCTGTATCTTGGGTAATAGCGGTCAATATATGATATTTAGTTATCTGTATTAGTACCCGTATCCGGTATAGGATAATGACATCCCCTTAAGGAGCTCAATAAGGTTTATTGCGTTAAACCCTGCAGGTTGATTAAGTTCAAGCGCAATAATAAGGTTTGAGTGGTACTGCTTAAGGATTACAAAGAGATTAATTAATTTAAGCTATCAGAGCTTTAATTAATTAATAGATGTAGGATATTTTAATTACGGAGATTTAATAAGTCTAAATATAAGCCCCGACTCATCATCGGTAATAAAGGGGTAAGTATAAAATAAGAGTATCGTTCAACAACTAATTTGAAAAATAAAATAAAAAATGGCAACGATCGATTTTAGAGTTCAATTTCAAATTTTTTTAGCCGCGGGACTCGAATAAAAAATAAAAAATTACAACAATCTATTTATGGAGCTGTGCAATCAAGCTAGGATGCTCAATAATAGAGCGGGGCTCACTGGTGTGGGGCTTAAATATGCCCTATCGAGCCTCATTGTGGATGCTTTGTAGTAGGGGGTGTGCATTCGGTCCAGACCGGACCGAACCGATAGAATCAAAAACCGAACAAATTATTTTTCTCGAACCGACTCGTACCGACGAAATTATAAAAACCGACCCAAATCAATCCTCGATTTCGGTTATATTTTGGGTCAAATCGTGAAAGAGAGAAAGAGCTCTAATATGCTCAGGCCTGACTTGAACACGGCGTTTCTGAGGATTATCACACTCCCAAATTCATCGAGTATTTTTGTGAATTCGTGCCCTAATTTCAGATACAAGCACTCCTTGGTACAAATCTCCCAAAGTTTCGGACACGAGACACAATCCTTCTCTAATTGTCTCAATTTCGACTTCACGATTTCAAGTTGCGACAACGACAGTCTAAGAATCTTCCTCGCGTCCATCGCCGTCATACTCTCCTCTCATGACTCCTCCGGCCGTCGCAGGCTGTCGAGCGACACCAGGCTATGAGAGCCGAGAGAGAGAAAGAGAGAGAGAACAGCTAAACGGTAGATTGTGAGAGCCGAGAAAGAGAACAGTCGGACGGCGGAGATAATATAATATAGAAGACTGGAGTCTAAACAGCGGCACACCTGTGTTACTAATTTTCCCTCTTAATTTCTTAGGGTTTTAGTAAACAAATACTCCCCCCGTCCCACCGAAAGTGGTGCGTATTCCTTTTTGGACTGTCCCACCGAAAGTGGTACATTTTCTTTTTTGGTAATAATTTTACACTACAAACAATGTGGCCCCACACACATTTACACTACAATCTTATTCTCCTTAAATCCCGTGCCCAAAAGAAGTGCACCACTTTGACCGGGACGAAGAGAGTATAAATTATAAATTAAATTAATAAAATGTACTCCCTCCGTCCGCCAAAAGTTGACCATTTTTACTATATCGGTCGTCCGCAAAGAGTATACCACTTTCCTTTTATAGAAATGGTCCCACCATCCACTTTAATCTTTTATCCTTACAAACACTCTTTATTTACAAAAAAAACCACCTCAAATTCAATCTCAACCACACATCTTATGAAGTTCCACTACATCACCAATTTTATTAAATTTCGTGCCCAACCAAAGTGGTCCACTTTTGGCGGACGGAGGGAGTATATATTTATTAAATATATTCAGATCGGTTCAATTTTCGACGGGTTTAGACACCCAGAGCTAAAATCGAACCGATAATATGCTAGTTTTGGATTTTGAGACCGACCCGAACCAACATTTAATGCAGAATTGCCCCGAACCGACCAATTCGGTCCGATTCAGCGGTTTTAGTCGGTTCTGCACACCCCTATCTTTTAGCTAAGAGCACCCGCAACGCTATCCTCGAGTGGTTGCTCGAGGAAGGCGTTGCGGTCGAGTAGCTGCGTTGCGGGGGGGGGGACTCGAGGAATGCTCAGTGCTCGGGTAGCACTCGAGCGGCGCGTGCTCTGCACGCACCCGAAATAAAAAAAAATTCCAACGGTAATTTCGTCCTTTTTTCGATTTTTTTTTCCAACGGCTCTTTTAGCCGTTTGAGCCCATTTTCCTTTTTATTTTTTTATCTTATTTTCTCTCTATAAATAATACTTCTCCCTCATTCATTCATCACAACTTACTTTCATTCATCACAACTCACTCCTTCTTCCTCCTACAATTTTTCTTGCAAAATATCATATTCCTTCTTTCAAAAATGTCGTCACCTAAACATGATTCTTCACCCGATTCCGACGAAGTCGCTGAAAAGTTCATGGAGTTGGTTGAGTTGCAGAAACAACTGGTTCAATCATACTGCCCCCAACCGGCGCCAGAGCCGGCGCGTGCCAAACGTCCCCGATCATACGTCCACCGTGATCGTGAAGAGGCCCATGTACGTCTTATGAAAGATTACTTCATCGACAATCCAACGTACGGCCCTACTTTTTTCCGGCGTCGATTTCGCATGCAGAAGGAGCTGTTCTTGCGCATCGTCGAGGCTGTTCAAGGTGAAGATATTTTCTTCCATATGAGCACTGATGCACTCGGTCGAGATTCTCTTTCTTCTTTGCAGAAATGCACGTCGGCTTCCCGCCAATTAGCCACCAGGGTTAGTGCGGATATTTTCGATGAGTATCTCAAAGTGGCGGACTCAACCGATCGTGTATGCCTAAAGAAGTTCTGCAAGGCGGTCATACGGGCTTTTGGAGCCCATTACCTGCGCCGTCCAACGCCAACTGACGTGCAACGCCTACTTCCTATGCACGAGGCGAGACATGGTTTTCCCGGGATGCTCGGGAGCTTAGACTGCATGCATTGGGCGTGGAAGAACTGCCCAAAGGCGTGGCACGACGCATACACACGCGGGGATCAGGGAGAGCCCACCTTGATATTGGAGGCCGTTGCCTCTTTCGATTTGTGGATTTGGCACGCCTTCTTCGGCGTCGCTGGTTCAAACAACGACATCAATGTGCTGAATCAGTCTCCTCTCTTCTCCAACGTGTTAGGAGGAACTGCGGCGCCGGTGGTCTTTCATGCCAACCAGTGCGAATACCGGATGGGCTACTATTTGTGTGACGGCATATATCCGGAGTGGCGTTGCTTCGTGAAGAGTCCATCAATGACAACCAATCCGAAGGAGGCAAGGTTCAAGAAGATGTAAGAATCGGCACGGAAGGATGTGGAACGCGCCTTCGGAGTCCTTCAAGCTCGGTGGGGAATCATTCGAAGTCCGGCGCGCAATTGGTACGTAGAGCACCTGAAGGACATCATGTTGTGTTGCATCATTCTCCACAACATGATTGTGGAGCACGAAGGTGAAGCGGCTGCCAACTGGAGAGATGATGACGGGGCGTCTAGCAGTGGTTCGACGGAGAGTGCTGGACAAACACCGGTGTCTGACTCAACTCAAACACTAGTGAATTGACTCGCAATCGTACGAGGTCAATTGCAGTGGGCAAGCTAACCCAAGTCGTCTCTCAAGGAAGATTCAACAGGGCACCTAATCGTGTCACACACAAAAAGCAATAAATCCTAAACACTCTAATCGGTTGGTTTTGGTTGATTAATTAACCTATTGTGCATAATTAAATAACTCAACTTAATCTACTTCAGAAACATAACAAATGCAGAAACCAGCAAAGCTCAAGTACCGATGCCAAATTAAACTATTAAATTCTAGATGGAAATTAAAGGCCGATAAAAGATAACGTAGAAAAGGAAGCAATTATGGAAACGAAATAAAATGATGAAAATTAATACTCTAACCTAGATTACAGAAATGGAATTGTAAATCATAAAATATAACATAAACGAAACTGAATTCAACAGATTAAAATTAAAAGGAAAATGCGAGTACCAATGAATGTCACGAGAATAGATCCACGCGTCACTGCTTACAACCTCTAAGGAATTCCACTACTGAAAAATGAAAATCTCACTGAAAAACAAAAAGCTAACAGGACAAGACTCGAAACCCTAAAAACGTTTTGGTGCCAGAATGTGGGCGGAAGTATGATTAACCTAACACTGAGAGTCTCGCCCCCCTTTTATACTCCAAAATAAAAACACGCTCTTAAGCACGTGGCGTAATCTTATTGGAGTATAAACCTAGTTTGAGTTATTCAAGTCCTCGACTATATGCAGGAGCAGATCGGCGATTGGAAGGTGGAGCTCGGCGAGTTGCTGTGGCGAGGAGATGAAGGCCTCGGCGCTGGGGCTCGGTGATGGGAAGGTGGAGCTCGGCGATGGGGCTGAGATGGCGAGGAGATGAGGGCCTCGCCGAGCTACAGGTCCTCGGCGACCTAGATTGGCGAGGCAGCTGGAGAAACTTGAGAAGGCTCGACCTAGCAGTATTGAGAGATCGCCGAGGGAGCACGTGAGATTGGCGACTGGAAGGTGCATCTCGGCGAGCTAGAGCGGGAGGTCGCCGCGGTGAGAAGTAGAGATCGGCGACCTTTGAAGAAGAAACACGGCGAGCCCTCCAAGGCATCGGCAATCTGGAATAAAACTCGGACTCGGATGTAAGCGTGAGTACACGGGCGCATGCGCCACACGTACTCCACCTTCTTTTGTTCCCAGAAAATACTAAAAATAGACATTACCTTCATTTCCACAAATTCCTACAAAGAATAGGTAATTGTCATTCAAAACACCAATACTCATAAGATATAAGACCAAAATGCACTCACAACTCCCCCAAAATATGAACAAATAGGTACAAATCAACCCCCCCACACTTAGCCTTTTGCTTGTCCTCAAGCAAAATCCATAGGAATTTAACAAAGGAAGAGATCAACGATGCTCCTTTCCATCCAAACATTCCAACAGCCAGTTCAAAATTTCCAGTCAACACATGTCTCCCGATGATGAAAGTACCTTAAAGTTTAAGAAGCAACACAAATGCAATGCAAGTAATTCAATCAGACCCAATTCTCCGCTAGAGGTGAATTCCCTAATGTGATGCCTTTATAATCAATATCTTTCAAGTTCATACTAAATTTTTCGACAGTTAAGCCAACTTTCATGAGATAAAACCTTTTGGAGGTAATCCAAAGTCTTCTCACGTGGTTTCCCATGCTCATAGATAACTAGAGGAGCAGAGACTCAGAGCTGTCAAAACATTCTAAATTCGAACACTTCACACAACAGTTAGGCCATACTTCATGAGATGAAGTCTTTTGGAGGTAATCCAAAGTCTTCTCATGTGGTTTCCAATGCTCATAGATAACTAGAGGAGCAGAGACCTAGAGCTGTCAAACATTTCATCAATCAAACCACTTCACATATCAAGATACGATAATAGGCAATCACACTGACAACACTCCCTCTAGCATCAACCGGACAAATCATGTTTCACTTACTTACAAAAGTGTTGCAACCAAACTCCAAAATCATTGCACAAACAAGAGACATGCATCAAAACAAAAACCAGAACAACCGCCAATCAGCACTAATTCCAAAATTTACATCGAAAACACTTCACTTCCTCAAATTCATACAGATTAGCAAGCATCCAAGAATCAAGCCAAGTACAGGGGGACCATTTGCCCAAAGTCATATAACCACATCATTGCACTTATCAAAATAAAGACACCCCTTCCCCACACGAAAAAGCATGCCATGTCCTCAGGGCAAAAGATAAAGTAAGGAAAACGTCCCTGAGTATTGCCAAAGACGAATAGAAGGAAAGCTCGCATATCCACACCATAGGAAACTGCAACCAAACACAGAAACACTAAAAAAAACAAGTGAAAACAATCACCAGAGAAAAGCAAAATAAAATCCTAAGAAAGGAAAATATATACAAACAAACCGTCGTGATAAATCACGGTCACTCTGGTGGATGTGTAGGTGGAGTAAGCGGGGGTGGTCGACCATGGTGAGTGGAAGCCTCCAATTGAGTCTGTATTGCACTAAGCTGATCCTGCAGCATCTCCAAAGAACTGGTCGCATAGCTTACATCAGAAGTGAGTGTATCAAGGCGGCTAAAGACTTCAGTACGGAAAGCATCAAAGAAGGCTCGAAAATCAGTCAATTTCTCACTGACGCGCTGAAGAGCATCAGGAGAACTATGTGACGGCTGAGAAGAAGAAGCGGGAAGTGCTGATGTGGAAGGAAGGGGCTGAGAGGACCCGGTTGCAACGGCATTGACGTCCAGAGGGACAGAACTTTGACGAAGCTTTTTAACAGGACGACGGTCGGAATGCTCAATCAGACGCCCGTCAGGATGGGCAAACAATCTATACTCAGAAAAGGGAATTTCTATGCACTCAAGCATCCGAGAGTACTTTGCCGGACGTGCATTCTCCTGGAGCAGCTGATAATAAAAAGCAAGGCTAGTAGCATATTGAGACAGTGACGGTCGAATCTTGGGACCAGCCTGTAATTTTGAAAGACTGCGCCAAATAAACCACGTAGGACACACTTGGTGTCCTTTCAATGCTGACCACAGTAAGAATACTTCCTCTGCACTAACTTTGTTGGCTTCTTCTTTGCCTGAAATAGAATAAGCAATAAACCTATGGCAAATAGCTAATGCAGGAAGAATAATGAGTCCTGCAGAGACACCGCCAGAATCCCAATTATCAAATCCTGACAAATCCTTCCAAGCCTGTTTGAGATTAAAGTCCTGGGGGCGCTCCGTAACACCATCAGTAGTCAAACAAAAAATTTGAGAGAAGAGCTGAGATGATACCTTAAACTCCTCATTCATGAGACGAAATTTCATTGCTTCCATATTCAAAGTAAAATCCAGGCTCACCAAAAACTCATAAGCAAGAGGCTCATAACCATTACAAGACAAAGAAGCAAAACGCTCCAATCCAAGAGTAGTCAAGTATGATGTTACCTCATCTGTTAAACCCATATCAGCTACCTCCGTCCAACCGATGGTGCGAGGAGTAACAAAAGACTTCTGACGCAGTCGTTGAAAGATTTCTCCTTCAACGTCACTGTGCAACTGAAACGGGGCTCCCCAATCGTCAGTTCGCCGTGCACGTTCCTCCTCAGCTTGTGTCATCTGGGCTAAGATAGTTGCATTCTTCATGCGAGCCATGCTCTGAAGGCAGAAGCTGCCTGAGCCGAGGGGGATTGGAAAGGGACGATGATAAGTTAGGGGTCGGCGAGGGAGAGATATGAGGAGGAGAAGGGCTCGGCAGTAATGTAGGCGAGAAGAGTTGAGCGCGGTGAGGAGGATTATCGTGGGAATTAGGGCTAGGGTTCGGCGATGGAATATCGCAAAAAAGGAAAAATTATATAGATGAGGGCGAGCGAGGGGGCTAGGATTCGCCGAGGGGGGGGAGGGGTCGCGAAGGAGGCTGGTTCGGCTGGAAAGGGTGCTGTTGAGAGGATTAAGGCTCGCCGAGGGGACTGCTGGTTCGGCGAGGGGCGGCTGGGGATCGGGAAGTTGGCGAGGGCGATGGAGCGGTCGCCGAGGGAGGATGCTGGTTCGGCTGGAAAGGGTGCTGTTGAGAGGATTAAGGCTCGCCGAGGGGACTGCTGGTTCGGCGAGGGGCGGCTGGGGATCGGGAAGTTGGCGAGGGCGATGGAGCGGTCGCCGAGGGAGGATGCTGGTTCGGCTGGAAAGGGTGCTGTTGAGAGGATTAAGGCTCGCCGAGGGGGTTGCTGGTTCGGCGAGGGGCGGCTGCGAGATTATATAAATGAGGGCGAGCGAGGGGGCTGGGAGCGGGAAGAAGATAGGCGAGGGGTTTTTTTTAGGGCTCGGCGATGAATTAGGGCAGAGGACGGCTAGGTTAAACTAATTAAAGAGGGAGAAGATATATAGATAGAGTAATTGCTTCAGCAAGGTATATCAGCCTGTACTTCTCATAATCTGCATCATCAACAAAAAATAAAGCTCATCAGCTTACCAACATAAGGCACCAAAACAGGAACAGAAAACCAAGAACAAAAATAAAATAAAATAAAAATGGGTTGCCTCCCATAAAGCGCTCTGATTAAAGTCTAGAGCTTGACATCTGATCTTTTCAGCAATCAGGATTGTGGAGAGCTTGAGACTCCACCACCATTGGAGGGCCATGGTGTTCAAAATACGGCTTGACTCTGTGTCCATTTACAGTGAAGCTTTCATTGGTATTCTCATTGTACAACTCCACTGCACCATGATCAAAAACTTCCCTTAACAGAAAAGGGCCACTCCATCGAGATTTTAGCTTGCCAGGAAACAACTTCAGTCTTGAATTAAATAATAAAACCTTCATTCCCGGGCGAAGCTCTTTGTGACAGATACGGCGATCGTGCAGCCGCTTCACCTTATCTTTGTATATCCGGGCGTTCTCATACGCCTCATTCCTCAGTTCGTCCAATTCCTCCATTTGCAGCATGCGCTGCTTCACAGCAGCGTTCAGATCACAATTTGCTGTCTTAATTGCCCAGTACGCCTTGTGCTCGATCTCTACCGGTAGGTGGCACGCCTTTCCATAAACGAGGCGGTAAGGACTCATTCCGAGCACTCCTTTGAAAGCAGTTCTGTATGCCCATAGTGCATCATTAAGTTTTGTAGACCAATCCTTGCGCGATGGCTGAACTGTTTTCTCCAAAATGCCTTTAATCTGTCTATTGCTTGTCTCTGCCTGCCCAGATGTCTGCGGATGATACGGTGTTGCCACCTTATGTGTAATTCCGTTCTTTTTCATGAGCTTTGCAAACAGCTTGTTGCAGAAGTGTTTTCCTCCATCACTGATGATTGCTTTGGGAAATCCAAATCTGCAGAGAATATTTTCCTGCACAAACTTGAGCACCACATTAGCATCACATGTTCTCGTGGGAATAGCCTCAACCCACTTGGACACATAATCTACAGCAAGCAAAATATACTCAAAACCATAAGAGACAGGAAATGGACCCATGAAATCTATGCCCCATACATCAAAAATTTCCACAACCAAAATATTGTGTAGAGGCATTTCATTCTTTCGTCCCAGATTTCCTACTCTCTGACATCTATCACAAGCTAGATAAAAATTGTGTGCATCTTTAAATAAAGAAGGCCAGAATAAACCAGATTGAAGAACTTTATGTGCTGTCTTCTGTCCCCCAAAATGTCCTCCACAATGGGCTTCATGGCACAGACTCAGAACTCGCTGCTGCTCTTCTGCCGGTACACATCTTCTGATTACTTCATCTTTTCCCAGCTTGAATAGATATGGATCTTCCCAGTAATAATGCCTGCACATAGCAAGAAATCTTTTCCTTTCCTGGGATGTCAGATTCGGTCTTAATTCTCCACATGCCAAATAATTCACAATATCAGCAAACCAAGGCACCGAAGTCAATTCATATGCATGCTCGAAAGGAAAAGATTCAGAAATACTTTTGCGATCAGATTCAGCCAAATTATTTTCCAACCTTGACAAATGATCTGCCACAGAATTCTCACTGCCTTTCCTATCCTTAATTTCTACATCAAATTCTTGCAGTAATAAAATCCATCGGATAAGTCGCGGCTTAGCTTGTGTTTTAGTCAGCAGATATCTCAAAGCCGCATGGTCACTGTGAACAATTACCTTAGATCCAATAATGTAAGCACGAAATTTATCTAAAGCAAAAACCACAGCAAGCAGCTCTTTTTCAGTAGTAGTGTAATTTATTTGTGCACTGTTTAAAGTTAAACTAGCATAATAAATTACACGCAACATTTTATCTACACGCTGACCAAGCACGGCTCCTACAGCAGAATTTGATGCATCACACATAATTTCAAAAGGCAAAGTCCAATCAGGAGTAATGACAACAGGAGCAGAACTCAATTTCGACTTAAGCGATTCAAAGGCAAACATGCAAGAATCATCAAAATGGAAAGGCACATCTTGGGCTAGCAGTTTACACAATGGTTGACTTATTTTAGAAAAATCTTTAATGAAACGCCGATAAAATCCAGCGTGACCTAAGAAACTTCTAATTCCCTTCACATCAACAGGAGGAGGCAATTTTTCAATTATCTCAACCTTAGCTTTATCAACCTCAATACCACGCTTTGACACCACATGGCCCAAAACAATACCACTTGTTACCATAAAATGACTCTTTTCCCAACTCAAAGTTAGGCCACTTTCTATACACCTTTGCAGGACTAAATCAATCTTAGCTAGACAATCACTAAAAGATTGACCAAACACAGAAAAATCGTCCATGAAAATTTCCACAAAATTACCTATCATTTCCGAAAAAATCGACATCATGCACCTTTGAAACGTCCCAGGTGCATTGCACAACCCAAAAGGCATCTTCTTCCATGCAAACGTCCCAAATGGAGTGGTGAAGGCTGTTTTGTCTTGATCTTCCGGCGCAATCGCGATCTGATAGTAACCTGACAAACCATCAAGGAAACAGTAAAAATCATGTCCAGCTAAACGGTCTAACATCTGATCAATAAAAGGAAGAGGAAAATGATCCTTTTTCGTAGCGGCATTCAACTTCCTATAGTCGATGCACATTCGCCAACCCGTGACAGGACGAGTCGGCACCAACTCCCTTTTATCATTGAGGATGACAGTGATCCCTCCTTTCTTCGGCACTACATGCACCGGGCTCACCCATTCGCTGTCGGCGATGGGGTAGATGATCCCCTCCGCCAGTAGCTTGAGAATCTCCTTGCGCACCACCTCCATGAGGACGGGATTCAATCTTCGTTGGCCATCTCTTCTTGGCCGAGCTCCCTCCTCGAGGTGAATCCTGTGCATGCATGTGGCTGGACTAATGCCACGAATGTCAGCCAAACTCCATCCAAAAGCTGCCTTGTTTCTCTTCAACACTGACATCAACGCTGTCTCTTGCTCCTGAGTAAGTGTAGATGATATGATCACTGGATTCTCATCCCCTTCTTCCAAAAACACATATTTAAGATTTGCAGGGAGTTCCTTCAGCTCCAACTCGGGTTTCTCGGTCCCCACTGGCTCATCAAGAGGAAGCGTGGTTCTGAGAGCCCTCTCTCTCTCTTCGGCTTCTCTAGCAAACTCTTCCATATCAGCCGATCCTGCAAAGACTTCCACTACCTCCTGCTCCTGCACAAACACCATCTCGGCCAAGCCATCAATAGCATCGATATAGGAACATTCATTAGTAAAATTTGCAGATGGCATAGCACGACTATTATGCACCGAAAAAGACACAGACTCCCCCAACACAGTCATTTTAATGGTCCCATTCTTGACATCAATCAGTGTGTTAGTGGTAGCCATAAATGGTCTTCCTAACAGCAGTGTGTGCTCTCTACCATTCTCATGAACCTCTCCAATTTCAAGTACCACAAAATCAACAGGGACAATCAGTCCACCAACTCTAACCAGAATATCCTCAACTATCCCACGAGGATACCTAACAGACCTATCAGCAAGCTGTAAACACATGCGGGTGGGTTTCAAATTGCCTAACTCTAATTGTTTAAAAATAGAATACGGCATCAAATTAATTCCTGCACCCAAATCTAACATGCCAGTAGCTTCCTTACCATTCCCCAAAGCAATATTAATCACAAAGCTACCTGGATCACGCTGCTTGGTCGGCAAGGGCTGCTGCATGATGGAATTTGCAACTTCTGAGACCAGAATTTTCTCATTGTCCACAAACTTCCTTTTCTTGGAAGCCAACTCCTTGAAAAACTTCACATAGGCCGGGACATTTCTGATCACGTCCAGAAGAGGCAGATTCACATTCACCTTGGCCAACATGTTGTAGAAATCTGCGAACTGCTGGTCCTGCTTCTCATTCCTTAATCTGCTTGGGAATGGAATCGGTGGTCGATATGGCTTGCTGGACTTGTGCAGCGTCGTCCCTGCCTCTTTCTCTTTCTCCTCTTCTCCTTCTTTTGGCGGTAACTCTTGCTCTTTCCACTCTTCCCTGAAATTCCTTCTTGGCTGCTCTTCTGCTTGAATTTCCACATTGTTATCAACTTTTCTGCCACTGCGGAGAACAGTGACAGCTTGAGCCTGATGAGGCTGCAAACCTTGGCCATGCAATTTCCCGGGCTGCTGCTGCTGCTGAATCTGATTCAAAGTTCCAGATAGCTGCCCCACAGTATTCTCAAGGCGCTTGATGGTAGCGGATTGAGATTCCATGTTCTGCTTTGTCATCTCCATAAAAGATTGCATGGTATCCTCGAGAGACGACTTCTGAGGCTGATTCTGCTTCTGATACTGTTGTGGAGCATGCTGCATCTGCTGAAAATTTCCTTGCTGCATAGGAAATTGCTGAAAATTCCCCTGCTGCATGGGAAACTGCTGATTCTGCTGTGGAAAATACTGCGGTTGGGCAGGAAACTGCTGCTGCTGAAAATATTGTTGCTGGTTCTGAAAACCCATCTGCTGAGGTCTCCGGAATTGATTTCCCTGATTAAATCCTGAACTTGAGCCAGACGCTTGATTTCTCCACCCAAAGTTCTGCTGTCCTCTCCATCCGCCATTGTAATTCTGTTGGCCTTGATTATAATTCTGCCTCTACTCAAATTGTGATCTGCTTGGGAAACCCTGAGCTGCATAAACCTCAGCTTCTCCTTCTGGAGTGTATTCTCCCATTCTCTGACATACATCCACGCTATGGCCAAATTCTCCACAAATTCCACAGATTTCTGTGTTCTGCTCTGGAACGGGTGGATTTTCCACCTTGCTCATCTTGAGCTGTTGTAACTCTCTCATCATAGTGGCCATCTGCTTTTGCAGCTCGCAATTTGGTCCTACTGCATTTGCCTCCACCCGTCGTCCCCGGGTGGTCTTCTGCTGTGAACTCTCCGCCAGTGTCTGAAAAATCTGATTAAGTTCAGCTGCGGTTTTTCTGGCGATGTTCCCTCCTGCAGTGCTGTCCACCATAAATTGGGAGGTGTGGATCAACCCATCATAGAAAAATTGGCTCAACATTGCCGGAGCCAGCTGATGCTGCGGACACTGCCGGAGTAATTCTTGGAATCTTTCCCATGCCTCATGAAAAGGCTCGTCAGCTCCCTGGATGAAAGTCATGATCTGTGTACGGATTTCCTGCGTCTTATGGTTGGGGTAGAATTTTATCATAAATTTCTCACATGCTTCCCCCCAAGTTTTGATGGAATTTGGAGGCAAGGACAACAGCCATGTCCTTGCCCTATCCTTAAGGGCATAGGGGAAGCACTTGAGCTTCAGCTGCTCTTCAGTTATTTCCAGCAGTGGGAAAGTTTGTACTTGAGTACAGAAATCCCGAATGAATTGTAAAGCATCTTCATTTGGCAGCCCGTAGAAAATAGGAAGCAGATTTGCATCATGGGGCTTCAAACTATAGTTCCTCACTGCAGTAGGAAGGACTATAGCCGATTGCGTAGCCCCAATAACAGGCCGGGCGAAATCTCCAAGGACTTGGGGATTGTCTGCCATTTCTTCTTCACGCTCACTTTCAGACTCTTCAGAATGAAAAGAGTGAGTCTCCGTGTCCTCCAGACTGATAAATGAATTCTTTGCTTGTTCGCGATCTTCTTCCACAGAACTTCTAGAACTGGACTCTAATTTATCCCAACGATCTCCAAACAGCTCTTCACTGCAACTCCTGAACACGTTACTAGTTCGATCAATGTTGTCGTTATAGGGCTCCAACTTTCTTTTCAGACTTCGGCGACCCTGCATACACAACACTAACAAACGGATCAAACGCACCGGAGGGAAAAATACAGAGTCAAAAATAAAAACGCAATTAAAAGGAAAAGAAACACAGAAAACAAAGTGACACAATTAAAAACGCCTAAAATCTTCCCCGGCAACGGCGCCAAAATTTGACTCAACTCAAACACTAGTGAATTGACTCGCAATCGTACGAGGTCAATTGCAGTGGGCAAGCTAACCCAAGTCGTCTCTCAAGGAAGATTCAACAGGGCACCTAATCGTGTCACACACAAAAAGCAATAAATCCTAAACACTCTAATCGGTTGGTTTTGGTTGATTAATTAACCTATTGTGCATAATTAAATAACTCAACTTAATCTACTTCAGAAACATAACAAATGCAGAAACCAGCAAAGCTCAAGTACCGATGCCAAATTAAACTATTAAATTCTAGATGGAAATTAAAGGCCGATAAAAGATAACGTAGAAAAGGAAGCAATTATGGAAACGAAATAAAATGATGAAAATTAATACTCTAACCTAGATTACAGAAATGGAATTGTAAATCATAAAATATAACATAAACGAAACTGAATTCAACAGATTAAAATTAAAAGGAAAATGCGAGTACCAATGAATGTCACGAGAATAGATCCACGCGTCACTGCTTACAACCTCTAAGGAATTCCACTACTGAAAAATGAAAATCTCACTGAAAAACAAAAAGCTAACAGGACAAGACTCGAAACCCTAAAAACGTTTTGGTGCCAGAATGTGGGCGGAAGTATGATTAACCTAACACTGAGAGTCTCGCCCCCCTTTTATACTCCAAAATAAAAACACGCTCTTAAGCACGTGGCGTAATCTTATTGGAGTATAAACCTAGTTTGAGTTATTCAAGTCCTCGACTATATGCAGGAGCAGATCGGCGATTGGAAGGTGGAGCTCGGCGAGTTGCTGTGGCGAGGAGATGAAGGCCTCGGCGCTGGGGCTCGGTGATGGGAAGGTGGAGCTCGGCGATGGGGCTGAGATGGCGAGGAGATGAGGGCCTCGCCGAGCTACAGGTCCTCGGCGACCTAGATTGGCGAGGCAGCTGGAGAAACTTGAGAAGGCTCGACCTAGCAGTATTGAGAGATCGCCGAGGGAGCACGTGAGATTGGCGACTGGAAGGTGCATCTCGGCGAGCTAGAGCGGGAGGTCGCCGCGGTGAGAAGTAGAGATCGGCGACCTTTGAAGAAGAAACACGGCGAGCCCTCCAAGGCATCGGCAATCTGGAATAAAACTCGGACTCGGATGTAAGCGTGAGTACACGGGCGCATGCGCCACACGTACTCCACCTTCTTTTGTTCCCAGAAAATACTAAAAATAGACATTACCTTCATTTCCACAAATTCCTACAAAGAATAGGTAATTGTCATTCAAAACACCAATACTCATAAGATATAAGACCAAAATGCACTCACAACTCCCCCAAAATATGAACAAATAGGTACAAATCAGTGTCCTTCGAGGAATATGTGCAAAGGGATAGCCTTCTCCGAGATAGACAACTACATGCTCAGCTCCGATATGATTTGATGGAGCACCTTTGGGCACGTTTCGGACCTCTAGGGCCAGAGTAGTTAATTTTTAGGAATTGTTTTTATTTTATTTAAGTTTTATGTAATATTTAAAATTTTATAATTAATGCAATTTAAATTTGAAATAAATTGTGTTATTTAAATTTGTGCAATTAAATTTAAATGAAAAACATAAAAATCAAAACTAATGTTATCAAGTAGGTTATCAAGTAACCCAATGCAGCACTACCTACTCAATAACACAACCACTATCAAGTAGGCTATCAAGGAACCCCATTGCGGATGCTCTAAACTGCAGTAGCTTCATTTATATATAAAGCTAAAGCTTCGTCTCTTTCTCTCGTAACTTCAAAGCGTAAGCTATCACAAAGATTTGTAACCCTCATTTCCAATCCAAAATTCATCTCTGTTTTTCCGGTTGCATCAATCTTCTTCTTAATTTTCTCTTCATATAATATAAAGTACAGATTTGGAAGACATTTCACCAAAAATGTGTGGCGGTGCAATCCTCGCCGGACTTATTCCCAGCCGCCACGTCTCATCCACCGACATCCTTCCCACCGCCGCAGACTTCTGGCCGGCCGCTTTCAGCTATTCTGACCAGAACGACGCTCCTCCTCTCAAACGATCCAGATCCTCTGCAGGTAATCGGATACTGTCAATTTAACCCAATTTCAATCGGTTCATCTTCTAATTTTCAGAGATTTGTTGTTTAAATTCATCCAATTACCGGAATCTACACAGGCGATGAGCATGTGTCGAAGAACAATGGTCCGAAGAGTAAGAAGCAGAGGAAAAATCTGTACAGGGGGATACGGCAGCGGCCGTGGGGGAAATGGGCGGCAGAGATTCGCGATCCACGGAAAGGCGTCCGTGTTTGGCTGGGCACGTACAACACTGCTGAAGAAGCCGCCCACGCTTACGACAGAGAGGCGCGCAAAATCAGAGGGAAAAAAGCCAAAGTCAATTTCCCAAACGAGGATGATGATTACAGCTGCAATTACAATCCTAGCCCTAATTTCGAGTATTACAGTGAATTCAACCAGGCTGGATTGGGAATTTGCGATTATGTAGAAACATTCTACGCCGTGAATGATGCCGCTGATGCGAAGCCTGAGGCTAACGAGAGCGGCGGTAAAGATGCGGTGATTGGACCTGCGGCGGAGGCGGCGAAGGAGGAGAAGCACGCGGCGGCGGAGAATGATGAAGTGCAGAAGCTGTCGGAGGAGCTGATGGCGTATGAGAACTACATGAAGTTCTATCAGATTCCGTATTACGACGGGCAGTCGCAGTCGCCGCCGCCGCCTAGTAATCCGCCGCCAGATACGGTGGAGCTGTGGAGCTTCGATGAAGTTTCCGGTGAACACTAGCGTGGAGTGTTGGTAGTTTGTGTTGATTGTTTTTGCTTCGTTTCTTCCTGTTATTAATCATGGATTAATTTAGCGTTCCGTGTCGTATAAGTTTAGGATGGTGATGAAAATATTTGTCATATTTCTAATATTTGTCGAATGTGTAGTAAAATTGCATTTTAAATGCAAATTATGTTGCTTTTCTAATTTCTGTGCAATTCAATTATTCCAGGTTCCCCCTTTCATTTGAATTAGATTTCCACATGAGATACCTCCAAAATCACACGATATATTAAATATTTTTGAAGGGTTATGGGAGTTGATAATTTAACTTGTTGATGAAATCTCTTAATTAATCATTTATGGATAATTTGTTTAGAAATTTATACATAAATTCTAAAAGAAACGTCGAATACACCAATTCCTTTGGGATGCGTTTACTTTAATGGATAAATTTAACATTGTACGACGAGAGATAACAAAAATTTATGCATTTAAATTTTTTTTTTTCTTTTGCAACATTTGAGATAAAATAGAAATTTATCATTTATCCTTCCTTATTTTCACTCTATTTTTGGAGGAATAATATCATCTATTTTTGAAGTGAAAATGAGAAAGAAAAAATTGTAAACTTTTTTTTTTTGTGTCAAATATTAAAAAATAAATGAAATATTCAAAGTCATAATTTTTTTTTAATGATAAATTTATCCATCAGGATGCGTTCTAATGATAAATTTATCCATAATTTGTAGTGAAAAAGAAGAATGTGTAAGAGTCAAATTTTATTTTGTAAGAAATGAGGGAAAAGAGAAAAATAATTTAAAGAGTTAAATTTAATTTATCCCTTATTTTCTTATGATAAATTTTTAATCAAAGTAAACACGCCTTTAAAGTAAACCAGTTTTATCTTTTCACTTATTATTGCGCAGTATATGTGATATTATAGACGGTTTGGACTAATGTTTATCCAACTAAACTAGACAATATTGTTGGTTTGAAAAGTAAATAAAAGATGGTACAGTTAAAAAGATCTGCGGCGCGACCGTAAAAACACAAGTAAGACTTGGAATTGACCTTCTTCTTTTTTTTTGGTAATCTTTTCGTTTTCTAGATGTGGACACTGTTTTGACTTCTGCCTCAATCCGATGAAGATTTTCAGATATTATGAGTATATTGATTAAATATTAATATATACGAACAATTCTTAATTAATATAACGACTAAAGAGTGACTTTATTACCGAAAATTACGAATTCAAATCTTCTTAATATATGGGATGGTCTGATCCTAATTGAGAATTTATAAATCGATCAAGTTGCAACGCAATAACAAGTTAGAAAGTAGGAGTAACATTTATGAATAATTAATTGGATGCAGAAAAGTCGTGAAGAAGCGTAGGCCAATACCAGTGGCGCTGCAGGTATTTTACTGCCTTAATCGCAATTCGTCAAGGCGGCGGGCGCCCACTGCTTTTCCCAAACCCGCAAAATGAAAAGACAAAGAAAAGAACAATTGTTATCACTATTCAAAAATTTTAAAGTTTATTCAATAAATCTATGCTGTCAGCCACCCATAAATTAATTTAATAGGTATTTTTATTTATTTATTTATTTATTTTATTTTTAAATAAAAATAAATTTTAATTATTTTATTGTATTCTCTAAATTATACTTTCCAAAAAATTAAGACCCAAAAAAAACGGCACGAGTTTTAAAAAAAATGTGATATTTGTATTTAAGTGGAGATTGAGTCTCATACCTTTATGTAAATAGCAAAAGAAAAAGTTTGTGGGGTTATTTCCAAATAAGTAGATGTCACAATTTTCAGGGACGGAGAAAGTACTTACTTTTTAATTTTTTTTTTGCATTTTTTTTTAATAAAAATAAAAAAGTTACAAAAAATTACAAAAAATAACTAATAGAAAATACAATAAAATAACAAAATTTTACTCCCTTCGTCCACGAATTAAAGCTCTATTTGCACTTAAATTTTTGTCCACCAATTAAAGCCCTATTGTGCTTTATGTACCTTTTTACTCTTCTTGTTTTCCTATATTTACTACACTTTGCCACTAATTGACCCACCTTACAACAACTTTATCATTTTTATATTCTATATTTATTACACTTTATCACTAGTGGACCCACCACACAACACCTTTAACACTTTAGTCAACTACTTTATCACTTTAGTCAACTACCCTTATATTTCATCTCCAACACCTTTTTTAGCTTTCTTAGTCTCCGTGCCCACCCTCAAACGGGGCTTTAATCCGTGGACGGAGAGAGTATTTTTATTGAAAAAAATTTAAAAAAAATTAAACTTTTTTCTATTTAAATAATTTGAAAGTGGGCACAATATGACTATTTAACATCACTCTAGCTTATTTTGAGACTTTTTCGCCGAGTACATAATTTTAGGTTTTTCTTTTGATCACACTTACAAAATATATACTTATGCAACAATTTTACTTTATTTTCACGTGTGAAATTCTATATTTCACTATTTGTTGAGAACTTAATGAAATATCATATCCCTAATTTTGATGATACGAAAACTCTTTGTTCGTATTGTAATAGACTAGAACTTTTTTGAACTCAAGTGTTAGAGTTCATGTTTTTAGTTAGTCTGAAGACTGAAGACCACAACTGAAGAAAGCCGCAAAAGACAAGTCAAAATACATCAGTTTTGACTGAACGAAAGTTTCACTGAACTATCAATGATGACTAATGCTTTAATGCGGAGCAAATGGAATTAGCGGACTGATACTCCTGATAAGTATCAGTTGATATTCTTCATCGGACTGATGCTCTAAAACCAGCATTAAATGCAGAGATTTTGGATATCATCTTTTCTCTGCAGAGAGTTCTTATTTGGTGCAACCTTTTTCAGAGCCATCCTACTGGATGTGCTTTGAGATGTCGTTCTTCACTTAAATAGAAACCTCGAAGATTGTAGCCTCAGCTAGATTCAAATCTACTCTCACAACGGAAGAAATTCTAAAGACCATCTCTCCAACGGATCTATTCAAGATTTCGCCTATAAATAGAGGTCGAGGAACACTGCAATCTTCACCGATTCAAACGCATAAGCTGAAACTCTGCTAAAATTGCAACCCAGCCTTCAACTTCTATCAGAAGTTTGAATCGAAGAAGAGAATCATCAAAGCATAAATCAGATCACTGATTACAAATATTCTCTTAGTTTCTTAGGGGTATTACCCAAAGCCTACGAGTTTGATTACTTGAGAGCCTGCTCTCAGTAATCATAGTTGGAAGAGTCCAAACCCCTTTTCAACCGAGCGAAAAGAGTGTTTGTGTCGGTTTTCTTGGCACCAACAAGCCAAGCGGGAGTTCAGACCAGAGTTCTGACTCCATAGATCTTAGCAAAAAGCTGATAGGACACGAGCGTGTCAAAGCATGCTAAGAGTGAGCGAGAAATCCAACCCAGAGTGGTGTTGGTAGGTTTGTTGTGCACCTCAACGCATTAGCCCAGAGTGATTGTCAGATTGATCATCTGACTGTGGATTAGGAACATTATTTCTAAACCACGTAAAAATTCTTGTGTTATTTTCTGCTTTCAGTTATTTCCTATTTGCGCATTTGTTAATTTCAACTGAAACTGACTAACTGAAAAGTGCAACCAAGAGTTTTATAAGTGTCATTCTTTTCTAAGGCTTATTGAACTAAGTTTATTTTCCACTGCCAATGTTATCAGTCTAACTGATAAATCTACAGATAATCAGTAAGATTCATAACACTTCTCTGTTTTCATTCTAACTTGACTGAAGCTTTATTTGGACTTAAGTTATCTGACTGATTCGGATAACTAAAGTCATCCACTGATAATCTTATCAGTATCAGTCGCTAGCCTCATTTTTTTGTAAAAACGGTTAAGTTCATATCTATTTTCTTACTTCATTTTTTGCGAAGAATTACCCTACAGGTGTATCCCCCCTCCCATACACCTGCTCAGAGACCCTCCGGGACCTAATAATTGGTATCAGAGCAGGTTGTTCGCACTACTAAACTATATCCTTTTAAAGAGGGGCCTATTCAAAGTTTTTCTTTTCTCCAACGTGCTAAGTGCTTCTTATCTGTTTTTCTTCTGTTTCTATCATGGCTACTAACCCTGGCAGTGCATCATCTCTTCCTATATTCTATGTTGAGAATTACAATAGATGGAAGTTTCGAGTCAAGAGCTACCTTAAAGCCCACCATTACAGAATGTGGGAAGTCATCACCGATGGTCTAATTATCATTTGGACAACGGAAAAGATTGTACCAGTGGATGTCACCAAGGACCCATATGACGAAGTAAGGATCAAGTCAAAATCAGATTTCACCATAGAATAAAGAAAGCTGGATGCGCTGGACAACCACGCCAAAAACATCATCTTCGATACCGTACCAGAAAAACACATCGCCAAACTAATGAAATGCGATACTGCAAAGGAGATGTGGGAAAAGCTCGAGAAAATGTGCGTCGGATCAGAAGAAATTCTAGAGAATAAGCTATCAATCCCTTGTCAGAAATTTGATTCATTCAAAATGCTAAAGAATGAATCAGTCGAAGAAATATAGTACATATTCACTCAACTACTGAACGAGATTCAGTCAATGTCAAAGGACAAGTACAATCAACGAGACATCAATCTCAATGTCATTCGTGCTCTTCCATCAGGAGATTGGCAGATATATGCAGTCACTCACCAACACAAACCTGGATTCAACCATTTGCCAACTGAAAAATTGATCTCCGACCTCAAAGCTAACGAGTTCGACATCAACAAGAACAAGCCAGGCAGATCAGATGAAGACATCCTTGCATCTTCGAAGGGTGTCGCACTGAAGGCTTTAACAAAGGAAAGCAAGGGACAGTCGAAGGAGCTGACTGAACTAAAGCCAGAGGATTTCCTCAGTCAAATGCATTATTGACTGAAAGATTCAATAGAATAGAATCCAAATTCCGCAGATACAAAAACAAGTTCCGCAAAGGTAACTACAAAGGAAAGAAAAGAGAGCATAAATCCAGACACTCTACTGAAAGGAGCGAAGAGAAGAGACCATCCAATATCAACATGAGAGATGTATAACGTTTTGAATGCTTGAAGAAAGGGCTCTTCAGAACAGACTGCCCTGATCTCTCACCCGAAGAACGCAAAAAGCTTCAAGACAAAAGGAATCGCAAGTTTGCGATGAGAAAAATGATGTTGGCTGGAGAGGCTAAAAACTCTGGATCAACATCTATGTCATCCATCAGCAACTCCTCCAGCTCAGACGACGAGAAACAAACACTCATGGCCAAAGACGCCGAAAGCGTGGCTGATAATTCAAGCAATAGTTACGACAACGGATTGAATGGGCCTGAGGTAAACTCTCAATCCAGAACTCTTGATACTGATAACTCCTTCAAGATTTATGGGTCCCTCATTTTTTCCAATTTAATTAATACTGCAAATCCTGAAATCCACAAATGCACACACTTAATTTTGCTTTCAATTTACACTAAGAATAAAACCACTCCATTATTAATGGTTGAAAGCAAAAACAAAAAACAAATATAATGAATTAGTGAGGCTTCGTTGTCTGCACTCAATGAATTAATTTTGAATAGAATAAATCAGGTGCACACGAGCTGAACAAATTCACTCCCTTGAATTCAACCTATTGCCCACATCTAATTGCTTTGAGTGATTCTTTTAGCTCCCAGTCCATTCAACTCTAGGTTCTTCCATCAACAACTACCCAAAGTGACGCCCTTCCTCAAGAAGTACAACACCATTGAAGAGAAAGGCGTTTATCATCAGATTGAAGGCCGGATCCGATTACCGATAGCATTTTCAGAAGAGAAAGCACTGGAGCCAGACGACGTCGCTGCCGGTGTCGAGCACCATGTACACGTGTCTCGCAGGCGTTCCGATGCCGATGCGTGTGAAGTACTCCGATCACCAAGCTTCTAAAGTCGTGCCTATGTTCCTAACAAAGATGTTAGTCTATGTAGCCAACGATGCTAGTTTAGAGAGCAATTTCACCCTCACTGCGTCGGGGCGGAGACGTAGTTTGAAGCGAGATTATGTTGTCGAGTCCTGCACGGGGGAGAGATTGTCTACATGCATGGTGTAGATATCGAGTGCAATATCGGCTTCATAAACTGGTAGGGTCTGTAGTTGGTCGGATTGGTAGAGAACTTGTGTCTCAGGCTAGGGATGACAGCCGACTAGGGGAAGCTCTCTGGCGGCACCGTCGACTGGATCCGTGATTAGAGAAAACTACTGTAGAGAGAGGCGAGAGATAGAGAAGAGTGATAGAAAGAAGGAATAGAGTGACAAGAGAAAAAAATTAATGTTAAGGGCAAATTTGTATTTTTGCATAAAAAATGGTTAATTTTTAAATTTTTTCTGTGAGTGAATGATTTTTATTTTTACTATAGAAAAATGGTCATTTTCATATGTTGACTCAAATGATCATATATGTTAAATAAATTTATATGAAATATTCAATAAATATACCTAAAAAAATTATTTAAATATTAAAACTGATAAGATTTATGATTATACATGGACTTTTAACACATTTATTCATTTATTCTTTCATGAACATTTAGTTAATTAACATGTGTAAGAGTAATGAGTTCAAAAATAATTCTAATAATTGGAAATAGATAAAAACAGATAAAACAACACAAGGATATATGTGGTTCCATCATAAATGATCTACGTCCATGGGGTTGCTCGAGCTTCACTATCTTTCGTGTGGGATTACATTGTACATTGAGAGAGTTTTTAGAAGACAGAGTATCCTTAACCTAATAATGAAAGTCATATTTATAAGCATCTAAGTAGCCTTGGCACGCTTAAGGCCCATTAGCCCATATAACTAAACCTAGGTCATTATTATAGAGCTGATGTACAACCGAGTTTGGCCAGGGCGAGAGCC
This sequence comes from Salvia miltiorrhiza, assembly GCF_028751815.1. Taxonomy (NCBI): domain Eukaryota; kingdom Viridiplantae; phylum Streptophyta; class Magnoliopsida; order Lamiales; family Lamiaceae; genus Salvia; species Salvia miltiorrhiza. The sequence continues at coordinate 42,815,262 of NC_080394.1, read as the reverse complement.
TTGAGTGGTCAGAGCTAGTGTGTATCATGGCTGGAAAGTGGGGCCAAGCAATGCCAAGTCAGCCCTGTCAAGTTCAGAGTTGCATCAAATTCTTAAAATAAACATATTAGCAGTATTAATAATAAGAAGAATAAATAGAGATATTCTGGTCTTGTTGCGCATAATGATGATGCATACATATTTTACTCCTCATCAGCTACTCCTGCCCTAGTCTGGTTGAACCGTGTCCTTTTCATGTTCAACCAATGAAGTTATTGCTAAAGCCAACGTTGTGCTGCTCTCCCAAGTGAGGTCAAAGTATTTCTACCTTGCAGCCTTGTAACTTATCAAAGATTAAATATTAGTGGTTTCTAAAATAATCAGAGATGAAATATTATAGCTCTGCCAATTACCAACACATAAAAATATTCCAACCCTGTTCAAATATTTAGAATATTTGAAATAACAATAATAATAATAAAAGGAATAAAGAGACTCTCTTTCAAACGTACTCATTGAGCTCATTTGATGTTACAATTCTGCCGGGATCTATGTCTTGGCATTGATTGCATTTAGTATTACAGCCGTGTCAACGGACACGAACTCTTTTAGTGTTACCGATGTGTCTACGGACGCGCTCTACTCTGAATTTTGTAGCCGTATGTACATGAAGGATTTAGCCCCACGTGGATCATTTCTCGGATATCTTAATTCACCATACAACGATTAATTCCTACATGCTCCTATGAATTTAAGTGCTGCACATTGGAGTTAGAATCACTTACTTGAGAATTGGATGCAGAGGCTGTCGATGGCTGAATCGAATGACTCCAGTTCTGGTCTTCTAAACTGTAACCCGCTCAATTCCCAACGTTGGATGGACAACAAACTACGAGAACTCCCAAGGAGAATTTGGCCACCTCAAAGTTGGCGCCCCCTACTGCTCTCTAAAACCCTGATTTTTGTGTGTCTTATTCTGAGAGCAGATAGCTGTATTTATAGACAAAACACAGTCCTAGGGCTCCCATAACTATAAGGGGCGAATTTTACTCCTACTGGCTCTAGAGACTTTGGGCCAGTCCAGGGATCAGATACAAGGAATAAAAATGGGCCTATAATGAATTAATTCTTATGATCAGCCCATATCACAATTAATTCATAAGTATTAATTCATTTCACTAGAGAATCAATACTGACTTACCCCTTTATTACCGATGATGAGTCGGGGCTTGTATTTAGACTTATTAAATCTTCGTATTTAAAATATCCGACATCCATTAATTAATTAGAGCTCTGACAGCTTAAATTAATTAATCTCTTTGTAATTCTTAAGCAGTACCACTCAAACCTCATTATTGCGCCTGAACTTAATCAACCTGCAGGGTTTAACGCAATAAACCTTATTGAGCTCCTTAAGGGGATGTCATTATCCTATACCGGATACGGGTACTAATACAGATAATCAAATATCATATATTAACCGCTATCACCCAAGATATAAAGTTCTCAAGTTAATATATAACTCTCACCATAGTAAATCAAAGTGATACACGAATCAACATATATATTTGAAACCTTATTAGCATTAACATCTTATTAAGTCACCGAGATCTTAATCTTTCATATATGTCAGATAGAAGAATACATCTTACTGTGATCCTATCAATACGTTACGACGTACCAGTATAGACAAGTAGTCATGACCAACTCCTTCCATCTATACTGCAACCTAAACCAACGACTCGTCCTAGAGTCATCTCGGCTGTGATCAGTTTATATGTCTTAAGGTTATTCCAATTATATGGTTTTCTGTGATCTACAACACACCATATAATCTACTTATATAGAGACAAAGGACATACATATGCAATCATGAACACAATCAGATAGGAGATTAAATAGTGAACTTAGGAAACATTGTATACAAGCATAAAACATTCTTGCTTTCAGTATACAAATCCAACAGCATGCCATGGAGGTGGACAAGATGAAGGAATATTAAACTGAATTAATACTCGATTTGCCCGAAGACCGTTTCTTGGATTATTATTAATTTATCATACAACGATTAATCCCTAACATGCCCCTATGAATTTAAGTGCTGCGCGTTGGAGTTCAGAAATACCTGAAGAATTCATAAAAATTCGTCAAATTCACAGCTGAACAGACCAGTCAGATTCAAGCCTTCGTTTGAAGCCTCAAACGTCCTCAAATCGTATTTTGCCCAGAAAAACGACTTCTTCGTCTTCGAGAGAGATTTCCGTGGCCGCCTGTTTTGCCTGAATCGGAGTTTTGTGGAGGAAGTTATGTATGTTCTCCCGAAACTGCCAGAACTTGATTTCCTGTGAAAATCTGACTCCAGCTCAGATCTTCTGAACTGTATCCCGCTCAACTTTCACCGTTGGATGGACAACGAGCTGTGAAAGTCCCAAGAGAGAATTCTGCCTTTCACACTGGCGCCGTTCTGCTCTGCTCTCAAAACCCTAATTTTATGTGTGTATTTCCTGAGAGCAGACAGCTGTATTTAAATAAATAAAATACAGCTGTGGGGCACCAGTTTCTGTGTTGGGCGAAAATCTCTCCTGTTAGGGCAAGGAGACTTTGGGCCAGTCCAGGGACCAGATACAAGGAATAAAGATGGGCCTCAAATAAATTAATTCTCCATGGTCAGCCCAGACCATAATTAATTTATAAATATTAGTTCATTCCACTAGAGAACCAATACTGACTTACCCCTTTATTGCCGGTGATGAGTCGGGGCTTGTATTTAGACTTATTAAATCTCCGTATGTAAAATATCCGACATCAATTAATTAATTACAGCTCTGACAACTTAAATTAATTAATCTTTTTGTAATCCTTAAGCAGTACCACTCAAACATTATTATTGCGCCTGAACTTAATCAACTGCAGGGTTTAACGCAATAAACCTTATTGAGCTCCTTAAGGGGATGTCATTATCCTATACCGGATACGGATACTAATACAGATAACCAAAAATCATATATTGACCGCTATCACCCAAGATACAGAGTACTCAAGTTACTATATAACTCTCACCCATAGTAAGTCAATGTGATATACGAGCCAACATATATATTTGAAATCTTATTAGTATTAAGATTATATTAAGTCACCGAGATCTTTGATTCTTCACTTAAGTCACATAGAAGAATACATTTCACTGTGGTCCTATCAATACGTTATGACGTACCAGTATAGACAAGTAGTCAAGACAAACTACTTCCATCTATACCGCAGCCTAAACCGATGACTCGTCCTAAAGTCATCTCGGCTGTGATAATTTTTATATCTCTTAAGGTTATTCCAATTATATGATCTTCTGTGATCTACAACACACCATATAATCTACTTATAAAGAGATAAGGGACATACATGTGCAATCATGAACACAATCAGATAGGAGATTAGATAGTGGTAACAGGAAACATTGTATACAAGCATAAAACGTTCTTGCTTTACAGTATACAAATCCAACAATCTCCCACTTATACTAAAGCAAACTTTTAGTATACAATGTGTCTATTTACCAATCACCTATCACTTCTCCCACTTATACTTAAAGTTTCCTAAGTGGGTGGCATCAATCGCATTCCCATCTTTCAATGACCATTTGCGATAAGCCTTTTGTGAAAAGATTAGTAGGTTTCTCCAATATGTGAGAATTTATTTTATGAGCACAAAACCTCAATTTACGAATAATCGTATAACTTGGTACTTACTCTCCATGTGTTTGACCCCTTGTGGTTCTTGGATTCCTTACAGTTTGCAACTGCACTTGAGGTATCACGAAGGTGATGCTCTCACGCAAACTAGGAATCACCCTTAGATCCTGGAGGTAGTGGTCAAACCAAAAGGTTTTACCTCCCAAGGAAAACACATAGCTCGAGGTAATTATTCTTTGTTCTGGTCAGCCTGGAAATCCGAAATCGCATTATCCAAAAAGGAACTAAACTGTCTAACTGGTAAACTATCCTTATTCTCTAGTAATGGACTTGAGAATATAATTTACCACAGTTCAGTGTCCTTAACTAGGATTATACAGATATCTCACAACCATGCTAACTGCATAGCAAATATAAGATCTCGTACATAGCAATCCATACATGAAGCTATCTACTGCGGAAACGTAGAATACTGCTTTCATTTCCTCAACCTCAATAGGCATCTTAAGACATATGTCTTTAGATAAAGGAACACCATAGCTCAAAGGTTGCAAACCTTTCTTGGCGGTCTTCATACTAAAACGAGCATTCACAGTATCAATGTAAGACACTCGAGATAAGCCCAACATCCTTTTCTAGTGATCCCTTATAACCTTGATCACAAAGATGTATACTGTACCTCCTTAATCTTTCATCTGAGACTGTTCGGATAACCATTACTTTATGTCTTGACAATAGCTCCATATTGTCGCCAATTAGGAGGCTATTATCTACATAAAATGCAAGATAAACCACATAACCGATGACACGAGAGCGATTGACACGAGATGCTTCTCTCCCTCCCTCACGTAACCTTCAGGTTGTTGCACATGGATGTCCTTACCTTTTTCAAGGTAATATATATGACATCCATTTGCCAGACCTCGATGGTTTAAGTGAGCTGCTATGGGTAAAATGATCTGAATGTTCTGAGCATGGCACTGGCAAAAAAATCATCATAACCTATACCCTTACACTGGGCATAACCTTTCGCCACCAGTCTAGCTCCGAAAGCTACGACCTTGCTCATTCGGGCCTGTCATTATCTTCTATACTCACTTACAACCTAAGACTTTACTGCCTCCTGGTAGCAAGATTTTCTAGGTACCATGGGTTCTTCCGACGCTCACCGTACTCTGGAAAAGGAGTTTGACGCTGTTGGGCTCAACTCCGCTGCTCACGCTACTGAGGTACCGACTTCGCTATTCAACGGCATGCAGGGTAGCACCGCCTTCACCACGCCGCCGGGCTTTCACGCTATCTCAGCTACTCCGCCGATAGGGCAGAATGCTAACGTCCAGAGATTTGCTCTGGTGACACCGGGTTCCGATGTGCCAAGCTTGGTCCCCACGTCTGGTGGCGGACCGCTGAACTTTGGGCTAACAGAGCAGATGATGGCTCTGCTCAACTATGCTGCTGTGCGCCAAGCACTGGGGACCCCGCTGCTGTCTACTATCCCCACCACGGCTCCGCTGATAGGAGCGCTCATTCCGCAGGGTACTGAAGTCCCGCCTCCTACTGCTCAGGAGATAAACAACCAACTCGCTGATAAACAGGCCCCGCTGCCTAAGGAGACACAGAGGTTCCCTGCTGAGAGGGAACTGGAGAGGCATCCAGAGGGGAGCCGCGCTCGTCTGGGGAGCATTGTCAGAAGGGAGGGGATGGATGAATCTGATAGCCACTCTATCACTCCTATGTTTGAGGAGGAAAGACCGAGGGAAACTGCTAAACTGAAGAATCAAGTATCACAGCTGAAACACCAGCTCAAGGACCTGGAGAACTCACTAAGGGAGAAGTCCCAGAGGGACGACAGGGCGCAGAGGTCAGAGAAGTTGTACCGGACAGAGAAATCACACCGGTCAGAGAAGTCCCAACAGACCAAGAGATCAGAGGACAGGGAACAGGAGTACTCCTCTGGAAAACAGGACCACATGGTGCATAAGCGTCATGCCCATGACGCGCCAAAGGAAAGAAGGGAACATGGGAGATACAAGGAGGATAAGAGGGCCAAGACGTCAAGGTTCCATCCCATCAACAACCGCAGTCCTTTCTCTGACGACATCCTGGCGGATACTCTGCCAAGAAGCTACAAACCCATTTCTCTGGACTACGATGGTACCACTGATCCAGAGGTACACCTCAATCGGTTTGAGGGACTGGTTACTCTACACATGTATACTGAGGGCATCAAGTGCCGTATATTCTCCACCACGTTGACTGGCCCCGCCCAGTTGTGGTTTGGGATGCTTGCCCCAAATTCCATCCGTTCGTTTGAGGAATTACAAGTGCGTTTTTTGAGGCAGTTCGCAAGCTCGCGAAGAGTTGGGAAGTCAGCCCTTTCCCTGATGGATATCAAAAAAGACTAGAATGAGACACTGCGAGAGTATACTGCCAGGTTCAATCTCGCCGCTCTGGAGGTGCCAGAGGCAGAATCCCAGATCAAGAATTGTGCCTACGTCAGAGGGCTCAAGCCGGGGCTCTTCTTTGATGAGCTGCAAATCAGACCGGCCAGGGACTTCGACGACATCATGTCTAGACTACCGGGGTATTTATAGTTGGAGGATGCCAGGATGGCAAGGAAGGCTGAAAATGATAAACATAAGGCTAAAAGAGTCGAGGAAGCTCCAGAGAGACAGCGACACCAGGATAGGGCCCCTTTTAGAGGGTTACCCCCGAGAGTACCTCCTCCCCAAGCAGAGGGACCACCCTGCCAACAGCGCACCGTGAATGAAGTTACTCGTTTCGACGAATACACCCCTTTGAACAAGCCACAAGAGGAGATCTTCCATCTGATCAAGAATCAACCATTTTTTAGGGCGCCTGGGACTTACAGAGATGGGCAGCCCCAACAAGGACCCAATAACAAACTATGCGAGTATCACAACGCCTATGGGCATTTTACCAAACATTGCGAGCATCTGAAGCATCAGTTGGAGTTTCTGGTGCGGGCAGGTAACTTGGATCAATTTATAGTCCGAGGGAACGAAGCCCAGGCACAGAGGCCAGAACAAAGGAATGAACAGCGATAAGAGCAGGGGAATAATCGGGACCGTCGACCGAAAGATAACCGCAATAATAGGAGGGGAGCGGTACAAGGATGGGAGCCCTCTTTCCCGTACAGAAGGGAGGTCCACATGATTTGTGGAGAAAATGGGACGCCCACGTCCAACAGAGCCAAGAAACAAGTTGTGCGAGCAGTAAAATCAGGGTACTACCCTAAGCAGGTGATGGAAGTCACGGGTGCGGCAGAGGAACCGGTCATCAGCTTCGGGGCAGGGGATCTGCGGACGCTTATGTATCCACATGACGACGCGCTGGTTATCATGGCAGACATAGCCGGTTGCATTGTTCATCGTATCTTTGTAGACTCGGGCAGTGCAGTGAATATCTTATATATGGAATGCCTCCAAAATATGGGAGTTGAAGCCCATATTGAACCAACGAACGCCTCTTTATTCGGATTCGGGGGAGAAATGGTCATGCCATTAGGTTTCGTGGAATTGTCGTTAAATCTCGGCAGCGCAGTCGCTAGCAGCAAAACTAGGGTATTGCGATTCTTGGTAGTGGATATGCCAAAACCATCCTACAATGTGATACTCGGTCGTCCCGCCTTGACGGCGTTCAGAGCAGTAATCTCCATGTTCCATCTAAAGATGAAATTCCCCATCGGCGGGGAAAGAGTGGGCGAGGTCTGGGGTGACCAAAGGGCATCGAAAGCATGCCACGTACAGATGCTTACACACTCCTCGGGGCAAAAACGGGAAAGAATAACAGAGGGATCGGATACTCGGAAAAAGGGAAAGGTGGGCGAAGTGAATGCCCTGGCAGAGGAGCGTCAGGAGCTGGCGGGTTTATTAAAGGACAGGGACAGTGTAGGGAAGACCGCCCTGGTCTCCACTAGTGATGTGTGCAATATGATAGAATTATTCCCCGGGCAAGAGGGCTTTCAGACTAAGATAGGGTCTTCCATGGATGAGCAAACTACAGAGGAACTGACCAATTGCCTCCGAAGAAATGCGAATGTGTTTGCCTTTAGCACAACCGATTTGAAGGGAATAGTTAGAGGGTTGGCGGAACATTGCCTTAATGTGGATCCGAAGGTTAAGCCAGTAAAACAGAGAACAAGGCATTTTGGTGCCGAGAAGGACGCCGCGATCAGGGAACAGGTTCAAGGGCTGTTGGATGCCGGGCATATTGAGGAAGTCCAATATCCAAAGTGGATATCAAATGCTATGATGGTAGCAAAAAAGACGAACACTTGGCGGATGTGTGTGGACTATAGAGATTTGAATGCTGCTTGCCCAAAGGACCACTATCCTCTACCGAGGATTGATCAGTTAGTTGACTCTACCTCCGGTTGCGCGCTCTTGTCAATGATGGATGCGTACCTGGGTTAGCACCAAGTGAAAATGCATAAATGGGACATTGCTAAAACGACTTTCGCCATCTGTTGTGGAGTTTATGGTTGGAAGAGCATGCCATTTAGGTTAAAGAATGCAGTGGCCACGTACCAAAGAATGATGGAGAAAATCTTTAAAGAGCAACTTTCAAAGAACATATCAGTATATGTTGACGACATGTTGGTGCGGAGTGTCAGAGTGGAGGATCATGTCTCTGACCTGGAGGAGGTCTTCATAGTCATCAGAAACAATCGGCTCATGCTGAACCCAGCAAAGTGCACTTTTGGAGTCACCACAGGGAAATTCTTGGGCTACAAAGTTACTCCCGCAGGGATCGAAGTCAATATAGAGAAAGTCAAAGCTATCATGGAAATGACACCACCCAGAGGGATAAAGGAGGTACAGACTCTGAACGGGCGTATCACTGCTCTGAGCAGGTTTATCTCGCGATCGGCCGAGCGCAGCATGCCGTTCTTCAAAATCTTAAGGAAGGGGACCAAATTTCTATGGACAGTGAAATGTCGAGCGGCATTTGAGGATCTCAAAACATATTTGGCAAAGCTCCCAACTCTGACCAAGCCAGTCCTGGGAGAAACGTTGTATCTATACATAGCGGTGGGAGAAGAATCGGTTAGCTCTGTGCTTATCCGAGAAGAGGGAAATCACCAGAGGCCAATCTACTTTGTCAGCAGAATCATCCAGGTCCCCGAGTTAAACTACACTGAGATTGAAAAGGCTGCTCTGGCAGTCATGGTCACAGCCCGGAAGTTGAGGCCTTATTTCTTATCACATCGGGTAGTGGTGCGCACTGCTCTACCTTTCAGACAAGTGTTGGGGCGACCGGATTTATCAGGGAGAATGGTCAAGTGGGCCGTGGAGCTGGGGGAGTACGATGTGGAGTATGAGCCGAGAACGACAATCAAAGCACAAGCTCTGGCGGATTTCATTCAAGAAACCACTCACCGTCCTATGCAAGAATTTTAGATCGCCTTTGTTGATGGGTCAGTTACAAACGAAGGGTGTGGAATTGGGGTGTACATCATCTCACTAGGATATGGGGATATATCAATTTGCTATCAAATTCACTTGTCGGATGTCCAACAACGAAGCCGAGTATGAAGCTGTGGTCAGAGGAGCGCACATTCTGTCAGAGCTGAAGGCTGAATGTGTTATCATCAGAACCGATTCCCAGTTAGTGGCTCAACAACTGTCGGGGGCTTATCATGTCAAAGACCAGCGGATGAAAGCATACCACTGCAAAATCAACGAAATGAAACAAAAATTCATGGAGTTCAAAATCGAGCAGATTTCCCGAGAAGAGAACACCAAAGCAGACTTACTGGCGCGCATGGCCAGCGCGGTGGAACAGACATGGAATGATGAGATCATATTGCTCTGTGATACCAGAGAAATGGGGACTTCACAGGTTTTCTCAGTAGAAATCAGGGATGACTGGCGGGCCCCAATCATACACTTTCTTAAGACAGGGAAGCGCTTGAGCAAAGAATCCAATCAGAGGGCTCGCTACGAGAATTACTGTTTCATCAATAATCAACTTTACAAGCGATCTTTTACCCAACCCTTGTTAAAATGCTTATCTCCCGACGAGGCTAATTTTGCTTTGAAAGAAATTCATGCAGGTTGTTGTAGTAGTCACACGGGATTCCGTGATCTCGTACGAAAAATCATTCGGGCAGGGTTCTATTGGCCTAACATCAACAAAGATGCCAGGGAGTTCGTCCGCAAATGTGAGGCTTGCCAAAGACATGCTGGGCGAATCAACGTCCCGGGGGAAACCATGGGCGTCATGTATGCTGCATGCCCCTTTGACAAGTGGGGCATAGATATCGTTGGAAAGTTGCCCACGGCACCAGGGGGCAAGTGTTTCCTCATAGTGGCAGTGGATTATTTCTCCAAATGGGTCGAGGCCGAGGCCGTGGGGAAGATCGACGAGGTGACAGTGGAGCGATTCATTTGGCGGAACATATGTTGCAGATTTGGCGTCCCAAGGATCATTGTGTCGGATAATGGAACCCAGTTTACAGGGCAGAGAATTGCGGATTTCTGTGACAGAATGGACATCACCCAACGTTTCGTGTCCGTAGCTCATCCTCAAGCGAATGGGCAAGTGGAGCTCGCAAATAGATCAATTTACGAAGGCATCAAAAAGCGGCTGAATCAGAGCAAAGGGAAATGGGTCGATGAGTTGGATACCGTCCTTTGGGCCTACCGCACTAGCCCAAAGACGGCAACAGGAGAGGCGCCTTTCACCCTGGTATACAGATCCAATGCAGTGATACCAGCGGAGGCCAGATTGGAGTCATATCGTATTACTACTTACGACACAGAGCACAATTCTGAACTTCGAAGAACAGAGCTTGATCTCGTTGAGGCACAGAGGGAAGAAGCTCAAGTCAGAGCAGCGAAATACAAAAGCATCATCAAGGCAGGGTACGACAAAAGGGTCAGAGCAAGGAAGCTAGCCAAGGGCGACTTAGTCCTCAAGAGAGCCGACGCACTGAAGCCAGTGGGCAAATTTGAGCCCAATTGGGAAGGCCCCTTCATCATCACCGAGGTCCTGGGCGGAGGAGCGTACACCCTGTCGGATCCAGACGGCAGAGCTCTCCCCAGACCATGGAACATCAATACTTTGAAAAAGTTCTACTTGTAATGTTGCTTAGATGACACGACAACTTGTAGACCGAATACTTTTTTTCCCCACAGGGGTTTTAACGAGGTTCGGGGCCATGATATCAACAAAATCTGATACGTGGTTCTAGGGAATTCCCTGGTGTTGACTCATTTATTTTACTTATCGCTTTTCAAATTCTATATGCTACTTAACATGTTCATGCAGAACATTGCACATGTCACCAGAGGGGGGAGTAGGGTGTATACCCATAGTCCACAATTTACAAATTCAAAATTGCTGCTTGGCAAATCAAGGGGGAACAAAGGCAAAATTGCCTCTCAGCGAATCAAGGAAAAAGCAAACATCAAGGGCAGAGCAGAGGAATCATCTTAATTGTAAGCCACGAAAGTTGGTTGCACCCCCCGGGTTTTCCATGCTCCGCGCAGAGGGTTACTGTTCAATTGTAAGCTGAGAAAGTTGGTTGCACCCCCCGGGTCTTCCGTGCTCCGCGTAGAGGGTTACTGTTCAATCGTAAGCCGCGAAAGTTGGTTGCACCCCCCGGGTTTTCCATGCTCCGCGCAGAGGGTTACTGTTCAATCATAAGCCGCGAAAGTTGGTTGCACCCCCGGGTCTTCCATGCTCCGCGCAGAGGGTTACTGTTCAATCGTAAGCCGCGAAAGTTGGTTGCACCCCCCGGGTCTTCCATGCTCCGCGCAGAGGGTTACTTTTCAATCATAAGCCGCGAAAGTTGGTTGCACCCCCTGGGTCTTCCATGCTCCGCGCAGAGGGTTATTGTTCAATCGTAAGCCGCGAAAGTTGGTTGCACCCCCCGGGTTTTCCATGCTCCGCGCAGAGGGTTACTGTTCAATCGTAAGCCGCGAAAGTTGGTTGCACCCCCTGGGTCTTCCATGCTCCGCGCAGAGGGTTACTGTTCAATAGTAAGCCGCAAAAGTTGGTTGCACCCCCCGGGTCTTCCATGCTCCACGCAGAGGGTTACTGTTCAATCGTAAGCCGCGAAAGTTGGTTGCACCCCCCGGGTCTTCCATGCTCCGCGCAGAGGGTTACTGTTCAATCGTAAGTTGCGAAAGTTGGTTGCATCCCCCGGGTCTTCCATGCTCCGCGCAGAGGGTTACTGTTCAATCGTAAGCCGTGAAAGGTGGTTGCACCCTCTGGGTCTTCCATGCTCCGCGCAGAGAGGGGAAGCAGCAGCGAGGGGAAGCAGCAAAGGGAAACAATGAAGGAAAGCAGCGAGGGGATGGCCCAGAAGGAGTCAGAAAAATCCTCAAAGTAGGAGTCAGAGAAATCCTCAAAGCAGGAGCCAGAGAAACCCTCAAAGAAAAGAAGGAGTCAGAGAATTCCCCAAAGAAGAAGTCAGAGAAATCCAGAAGAGGAGATCAGAGAAATGCTCAGGGTAGTCACAGAAGGCCGGATACAAGACGTTCCCGGCAGAGGAAATCAGAAGAGCCATTTAGAAGAATCATTAAGAGGGATCATTCAGAAGCATCAAGCAGAAAGCACAGTCGGGGAAGCTACTCAAAGGAAAAGTCAACCAGAGGAAGCACAAACACTTCAACAAAAAATGAAAATCTTATCCTACTTCACAGAAACATACATCATAGCCCGAGGTCCGGGAATTCAAGCTCAATACCAGCAAATAACAGAACAACATAAAGCACGAAGGACGGCAAAACCAGCATAGAAATTTAAAAGCAAGTCGAGTAATGAAAAATTTCATTAATACGGCCAAAAACGGTGGAACTATACATCAAAAGTCAAAACAGGTACTAAAAATTTACAAGACTGAGATTACAAAAAATAGTGGGCAAATCTGAAAAAGGGAGATCATGGCCATCAAGAGGGAGGAACGGAGGAGTCCGGAGCAGGGACAAAGGAAACCGGGGCAGAGACGACAGCTGCAGGGGCCTGGCTAGAGGATCCTCCCGCCTCCAACACCGGCAGCGTGCCAGTGTCCTTCACCTTGGGGAGACGGGCTTCCACATCCAGCAACTTCAAAGCTTCTTGCACATAGGCTGTTTCATCTTTGTACATGACAAAGAGCTGATCCACCGCGGCGGGAGAAGAAGCAGGATCCTCGAAGGCTGAGGCCTTGAAACCGGAGGGCAGAGGAGACTCCATGCTATACTGTGAAAATCCCTGGGTGTTGCTGGCAGCTGGACCTCGCAGCTGGTTCACGAAGCTCACCAGGGAAGCGCAGAAAGCGGGCGTGTACACTGGAGCAGCAGGCACCGATGAAGAACCGACCCCAAAAGCAAAGTAGGGGAGGGCCTTCTCCAGAACCGGATACCACCACTCCGGCTTCTTTGGGGAATCAGCAGTGATCTCCAGCAACTCGTTCAAGTCCTCGTCTTTGATGTTCTCCATCAAGGCCGGCAGGTTCAGAGCAGCAATCTGCTCCGGGGCCACCCCCGCCATCTCCAACGCCTTTGTCGCGGTCTGTTTTATCACGTAGGCGAAGATGGACCCGAAGCCTTCCAGGTAATCCGCAGTCCGCTGGAAGGCTGCCAAGGTACCCTCCAGCATCATACCCAGGAAATGCTGGCCCTGGGGGGACAAGAAGTACTCCAGACGCTGGTCCCGAGCCCCCATGACATAGCCGCGGTTCTGAGCATCTGTGCAGATAGACCCTCCAGCCACGCTTGGCCTCCTTGTACTCCTTGTCATACCTCGCCTTGAACCTGGCGAGGCTCTCATGACCCTCCTTCGTAACCCTCGCCAGCTCAGAGGCCAAGGAGGCCTTCTCCACTTCTGCCTGTGCTAACTTGGCCTTCAGCTCGGCCACGTCCGCCTCTGCTTGGCTGTACCATTGCACGGTACCAGCGACTTGCTCGTCGCGCTCCGCCATCCTTTTCCTCTCCGCTTCCAATTCACTCTCCAGTGCACCGTAATCATCAATGCACTGGATCACCCCCCGACCTGGGACTCAAGCTGCAGAAAAAGAAGGGAAAAACGTCAGGGCAGAGAAATGGGAAGGTCAGTGATGAAATCTGCTAAATATGTTAAAAAATGCAGGGTACCTGAAGCACCAGGCGGCTGAGGGAATTTGCCAACACAGACTTCTTCATCTTCTGCGTGGCCTCCCTATCCTTGGGATGGATGCGGGAGAGTAGGGTGTTGACAAAGTCACGCCCCTTTAGGGACGAGACTGGCTTGGGGCCAAGGGCCTCCGATTCCTCCTCGGGCAGGGCCAATGCCTTACCCCTCTCAGCATCCACGAAGTCTGCTGCCCCCGTTTCACCTGCCGACCCGGCTTTGGGGTCCACGTGCCTGCTGCCCTTCTGCAGTTTCTCCTTGCGCCGCTTCTCTACAAGGTCCAGAGCAGCAGCTTTCCTCTTTCTTTGACTAGGCGGGATTCCGGAGTGGGAATGTTGCGGAGTGAGTGGGAGAGGGGCATCTCATCCTCAACATCCTCAACATCCACCACAGGAATGGTGGATTGCCCTCCACTCTGGCCCGAGCCAGAGCCCCTCGCCCTCTGGCTGTCTGGGCTGAAGGTAAGCAGCACCCCCATGTATTTCCCTTTGCCCGGAGGAAAGTGCTGCATCGGAGTGGTCTCCTCTGGCACAACATGTACCAGCTTGGAGATGTCCACCCCAGCATCCACGGGCTGCCCAGAGCCCTAGCCTCCTTCGCCAAAGGGACGGTTGGCGGAAAGATCAGACCTGCACTTATTCCTCCACGACATCCCTGCATACAAAATGGGCTGAAGGTGAGCAGCACCCCCATGTCCTTCGAGATGGATTGAACTTCGTTCAAAATCTGGTCGAATCTGAGCTCCATCTCTTCAACTGATTCGTTTTTAAGCATGAGGAAGGAGTGAAACTTTTGACAAGCTATTGCTAGCTTGCTTTCCTTAATTTCCTCTGATCTGATGCACATTCCTTCAATAATGTCCCACATCTCCTTTTCTGTCTTGCACTTGATGATTTTGGTGACGTGCTTGTCTGGGACTGTTCCGGAGATGATACTTTTGGCAAGATTATCTAGCTCATCTTGCTTTCTTTCTTCTATGGTGAAGTCAGCCTTTGACTTGATCTGGACTTCATCAAAAGGATCTCTTGTCATATCCATTGGAATTCTTTTGACCACTTCAGTGACGACGATTGGTCCATAATGATGACTTCCCACATCCGGCAGTGTTGAGCAGTGAGGAAGCTTTCCAGACGAAACTTCCATATATCATATCTTTCAATACTAAATGTCGGGAGTGAAGAGGCTCTGATGTAGTTAGTTTTCATTGTAGAAGAAAAGAGATAAAATAGATAATGAACGCAGTTAGCACTTAAAAGAAGAAAAGATTTTAAGACCTTCTTTTTGAAAAGGATCAGGTTCAGTAGAACCGGGTCAAAGCAAATTGTTCTTGCGAACAACCTGCTCTGATACCAATTGTTAGGTCCCGGAAGGTCTAGAATAGGTGTATGGAGGGGGGAATACACCTATAGGCTATTTTTCAAAAACAAACCAACTACAACCATTGGACAGTGAAAGAGTTAAGGAAAACTTTGATTCCAAAGGTTGATGACTAATACTGAATCTCACTTCAGTAAAGAAATGTCAATTAAGTCGAAGACTTTAACTGATATGCGTAAGGCTCCAGTCAAGTTTGTAAAATATAGGAGAGTTATGAATGTTACTGACTATCCGAAGATATATCAGTCAAACTAATATCACTGGCAGCGGAAAACTTTTCTTTTGAAATAGCCTTTGTGATTAAACACGTTGTCAAGATTTAGTTTCACTTTGCGATTAATCAGTTTTAGTTAACAAAGAGTTTGTGCACATATATGAAAGTAAAGACTGAAAGCGATAAACGACAAAGGGATATTTACGTGGTTCAGAATCAAATTCCTACGTCCACGGTCAGTTGATCACACTGACAAACACTCTGGGCTTGTGCTTACGGGTGCACAGCAAACCTTACAACTAAAAATCAAATTTTCAGTACCAACACACTGGGTTGGATTTCTCGCTCACTCTTAGCTCACTGAGATAAAACTATGTCTACTCTGTGACTGCTAAGATCTCTTGGAGTCAGAACCCTGGTCTGAACTCCTCTCGGTTCAAACACTCTTTTCGGTCAGTTGAAAGGAGGTTTGAAAACTTGCCAATCTAGATCACAGAGAACGGGCTCTCTATAATCAGTAACTTAGGCTTTAGTTATACAATATTTGCCTAAGGTTCTAAGAGAATTTTTGTAATCAGTAGTAGACTGATTTTGGCTTTAGGATTATCTTCTTCGATTCAAACTTTGGAAGGCTTTGATTTGCTGAGTTGTGATTTCGGCAGCGTTTCAGCTTGTGTATTTGAATCAGTTTAGATTGAAGTGATCATCGAGCTCTATTTATAGGAGATATCTTGAATAGATCCATTGGCGGAGATGGTCTTCAAGAATTCATCCGTTGGAGAGAAATTCCACTACGCCAAATTCGCTCATCCGTTATCTATGTGCGAAAACTGTCGTAATATATAGTGGTGTAATGTATGTGGAGTTCATATATAACGGAGATTTAAGCGTTATCTATTCTATTATACATTATCTAAATAATTATACATAACGATTCCAACCCGTCAAGAAAGTTAAACTTCATCGTTATGTATACATATATACATAACAGTTGTTTATATATAAGTAACGTTTTACATCCGTTATTTATAGTATTATACATAACGGTTTTAACCGTTATCTTTGTCGTAATACATAACAGTTCTTTACCGTTATGTATGCCAACTATAGCTTTTAGCATATTTTTAATACTTTTTCTCAATTTTTCTGTTATTTATCTAAAAAAATGAATAAATGAACCTAAAACAACAAAATGATAAAACCATCAATAACATATATTATATATATCACAAAACATTCATACAAAATGTTTTGAGCCCAACTAAAAAAAAATCTAGGGCTTCCGTTGCCTTCTAAAACCAGCACCTCTCTATAAGCTCTATAATCTTGTATCTTGTCCTTCAACTATATAAGTGTTGAGCTACTCGCGACCGCATAGTGAAGAGTACCTCCTGAAGCTGAGTCCAGCTGGGTTGAGAAATATACAGCTGCACAGAAATAAACAAAAAAATGAGAGATGATAAAATTAAGCAATTCTTGCAACTGTTATAAAAACACATTTCTAAAAAACTTACATCTCCATAGAAACATCAATGGTGGAAAATAAACATCTAAATTCATTAAGTAATCACAACCATTAAAAAAGAATAATGAGTGAACTTACTATAAGATGAATTCCGCAGTATATGTGATCCCAATATTTATAATCATGTCAAATACAGAATTCTTCTAGCTCAAGTTTAATCACCTGCAAAGTGTCAGCCGCCTTGTTTAGATCAAGTTCACCATCCTCTGCATGCTTTATCAAAGCGACAAATTTCTTAGTCAATAGACCTGAGAAGCACCGCGCATACCAATCATCATTAAACTTGTATGGCAACAATCAAAAATAGTCGTACAAATACAGAGTATGGTATTACTCAAGGAACTGTCATAGCGGCAGCTAGCAGGCGTGAGAAAATTTCCTTTCTACACTACAGAATGTCAACATTATCAACCTAAATCCGAAAAACTAGCAGACATCTGATCAGTTTTACAATTACAACACTAAGTATCATCAAGAAACATCATCTTTATCACAAAACAACTAATTAATCCATCTCAACAAGGGGACCTTACTCATCAACTTTATCAATCGCTAATTATCAAATAACAAAAGGCAAAACAAAACCAGTTAAGCCACTCTATATGACAGAAAATTAAAAATCCAAGATTCATAACCAAAAGTGATGTTAGAAAAATGGGAGATTACCTAGAATTAGAAGGAAAAACTAATGATCTTAGAGAAAAAAATATCTAAAGTATTTAATTAAAGAAGTACTTGGTTTCAACATTTTTTTTTGTTGTTAGTTCAGGCTGTCATAGAATAGATGGCTCGCTCCTCAAATGTTCTCTAGCTAAATGACTTTTAATTGACACAAGGCTAATAAGAAAACAGATTTACTAGCTTGTGATACAACATAGTGCCAACAAGTCAACTAGTAATGATCCTCATCTAGCTCACTTTGTGCCTATACTCAACCAAATATTATCTTAACAACAATCACATACTCAAGCATCTTTTGCACCAGTTAAACACTTGCGCAGCGGAAATTTCCTACATCCACGGTCGGTTGATCAGACCAACAATCCACTCCGCAAGTGCTTAACTGGTGCACTGCAAACCGAACCGTGTGCTTGCCGGGTGCACACAACCGTACCACTGAAGATTCCACTCTTCAGTACCAACACTTCACTCGCGTTGGATTTCTCACTCCTAGCACGACCTTGCACTAGGATCTCACGGAGTCAGAGTACCTTCCTAAACTCCTTTTCACTCAAACACTCGATTCTATCTCGAATGGAGGTTTGAAATCCTGCCAACTAAACTTCAAAGAACAAGTTCTTTGGAGCTAGTTTGACCTAGGCTTCTGGATAAACAGATATTTGCCTAAGGTCTAAGAGAATGTGTGTAATCAGCAGTGACTGATTTTGGCTTTGGAATTCTCTTCTTCGATTCAACCTTTGGGAGGTTGGGCTTTGAGCTGAGTAGCAATTTTGGCAGAGCTTCAGCTTATGTTGTTGAATCGGTGAAGGTTGAAGTGATCATCGAGCACTACTTATAGGAGAGATCTTGAATAGATCCGTTGGTGGAGAACGTCTTCAAGATTTCTTCCGTTGGAGAGCTTTTTGAATTTGGGCTGAGGCTTCAATCTTCGAGGTTCCTTGTTTGGTGGGAACGGCTATGTTGAAGAGTAGAAGATGTGACGTCTCTGATAAAGTAGCCACCAAATAGGAATGACCTCTACAGAGAGAGGATCCTGAGATCTCTGCATTTAATGCAGCTGTACTTTTGGAGTACGTGGCTTCCTTTTGAACGTTGCAAGTTCAGTCCGAGGAAGAATGTTTAACTGATACTTGTCTTTAGTATCAGTCCGCTGAGTCCACGTGGCACGCATTAAGTAATCAGCTCCGAACTAATTCTTCAACTGATACTTCAGTTGGTAACTTCAGTCTTCAGTCTTCAGTCCTTCGTTCTTCAGTCTTCAGTCTTCAGAACCGCAAACTAAACTAGAACCGAACTCTAACACTTGAGTTCAAACTTGTTCTAGTCTATTACATATTAAACCTAAGGATTTTGGTATCATCAAAATAAAATAAGATATTCCATGGGGTTCCCAACAACAGTCCTCGTAACGGACGAAATAACCGTTGTTAAAAACATACATATATAACGGTTCGCATAACGGTCCAGGCTTAGCGTTATATATCCATGTTCTTACATAACAGTTTCCGTAACGGTAGAAATAACCGTTATAATAGATGCACATATATAACGCTTTTCGTAACGGTTCAGGAGTACCGTTATCTATCTGACTAATAGATAACGCTAATACATAACGCATTACTTAAAACCGTTATCTATGCATATACATAACAGTACATAGATAACGGTTTTTTCGAAAACTGTTATCTATTATAAAACATAGATAACGGTTTTCGAAAAAACCGTTATCTATGTTGTGTTATGTATGTGCATTTTTGGCGTAGTGTTCGAACTTTGCTGAGGGTTCAATATTCAAGGTTTCTTGTTTGGTGAGAAACGACTACTCTGGAACAGGAGGTAAGACATCTCTGAAAAGGTAATCACCAAAAAGGAATGCTCTGCAGAGAAAGAACGATCCTTGAGATCTCTGCATTTAATGCGGCTGTACTTGGGAGTGCGTGGCTTCCTTTTAACTCATGAGGTTCAGTCCGACGAAGAATGTTAATTGATACTTGACTTTAGTATCAGTCCGCTAAATCCACTTGGCCAGCATTGATGAATTAGTCATAACTAATCATTTAGTTGAGAAACTCGGTCACTCAAACATTAGTGTTTAACTCTGCCTTTAATTGCAACATCAGTTGAGTTCTCCAGTCTTCAGTTTTCAGTCTTCAGTCTTCAGAACTCTAGCTAAACAAGAAAACACTACTACAAATTCGCTCATAGATAACGGATAAAATCCGTTATCTATGTGTGAAAACTGCCGTAATATATAGTGGTGTAATGTATGTGGAGTTCATACATAACGGAGATTTAAGCGTTATCTATTCTATTATACATAACGGTTTTTCATAAATATATAACGCTCAAAATCCATTATCTAAATAATGATACATAACGGTTCCAACCCGTCAAGAAAGTTAAACTTCACCGTTATGTATACACATATACATAACGATTGTTTATATATAATAACGTTTTATATCCATTATCTATAATATTATACATAACGGTTTTAACCGTTATCTTTGTCATAATACATAACAGTTCTTTACCGTTATGTATGCCAACTATAGCTTTTAGCATATTTTTAATATTTTTTCTCAATTTTTCTATTATTTATCTAAAAAAATGAATAAATAAACTTAAAACAACAAAATGATAAAACCATCAATAACATATATTATATATATCACAAAACATTCATACATAATGTTTTGCGCCCAACTCAAAAAAAAAAAGAACTAGGGCTTCCGTTGCCTTCTAAAACCAGCACCTCTCTATAAGCTCTATAATCTTGTATCTTATCATTCAACTATATAACTGTTGAGCTGCTCGCGACCGCAGAGTGAAGAATACCTCCTGAAGCTGAGTCCAGTTGGGGTTGAGAAATATACAGCTGCACAGAAATAAACAAAAAAATGAGACATGATAAAATTAAGCAATTCTTGCAACTGCTATAAAAACACATTTCTAAATAACTTACATCTCCATAGAAACATCAATGGTGGAAAATAAACATCTAAATTCATTAAGTAATCACAACCATTACAAAAGAATAATGCGAGAACTGATTATAAGATGAATTCTGCAGTATATGTGATAACAATATTTATAATCATGTCAAATGCAGAATTCTTCTAGCTCAAGTTTAATCACCTGCAAAAGTGTCAGCCGCCTTGTTTAGATCAAGTTCACCATATGACTGAAAATCAAAAATCCAAGAGTCATAACCAACAGTGATGTTAGAAAAATGGGAAATTACCTAGTACTAGAAGGAAAAACTAATGATGTTAGAAAAAAAATATCTAAAGCATTTAATTAAAGAATTAAGTACTTGGTTTCTACATTTTTTTTTGTTAGTTCAGGCTGTCAAAGAGAGCAACAGTACACTCACCAGAGCCATGGCTTCACAGGTCCAATCACTCACTTTCTCAATTCAAAGAATCTAAATAAAAAATAAAAATCAAAAGCAATCACTGAAACTAAACCACTATAAATAAAAAAAAATATAGCTCGAGTTACACATTTCATGGGAGTAACTTTGAAATAAACATATATTGGAAAGAAAATCGATAAGAACAAAGACAATGATCGTCTTCGTGCTATGTAGTGGAGGCTAGCTAATAATCAAAGTCTTTGACACGAACTAAACAGAGGACTCTCGTATGAACAGGGGCCAGCAGAGAGGCTCTCGCATCTCGCTCGCCGCCGCCCAGCAGGCATCTCGCTCGCCGCCGCCCAGCACGCGTTCTGCAGATCCGACTTTGGCGGAGAGGATCTGCACGCAGACGATCTGCAGATCCTCCTTCCAGGCGTCTTCCGACTTCCTCCTTCCAGGCGATCTGCACGCGATCTGCACGCAGGCGATCTGGTCAAGGTGAGGACCAAAATTCCTCCTTCCAGCCGATCTGCACGCGATCTTCACGCTGCTTGGTGGGGAGCAGGCGATCTGCACAGATCTCGGAGCTCGCTGCGCGATTTTCGTCATCTCACGGTCACCGCACCCAGCAACGGCGCCTCCCCAGATCTCGAAGCTCGCTGCGAGACTTCCGTCTCTCGCTGACCCTCAGATCTGCGACTGCACCGCGGCTCCCAGGTCGACTCTTCTCACGGCCACCGCACCCAGCAACGGCGAATCCCCGGTGGATGGCCACCAGTTCGCCGATCATCGGTCGAGACAAGGGGGGTCTTAACCTTCCCCCGGTTTCTTCCAACTTTGATGTTCGAACTAAACCTGATCTCTCCCATGATATGCGTCTGCCTCCCAAGGGGTCGGGTACTGATTCCGACGCGGTTGCCGTCGGAATGCGATCTAGTGGTAATTCATCAAATCTGACAGATAAGGAACCCACCCAGATTCTCACTTATTCCGACATCGTTAGCATCTCCCCTAAGAATGACGATAGAGTTTCTTATGCGGAGGCTACTGGCAAGAAACCGGTGAAAATACAGGATTTGGCTGCTCACATTTTTCATGATCTGCGGCCTACTAAGGAGGGCGAGCAGTTCTCCCTCAAAATACCGAAGGATCTATATCTTGAGGAGATTAAGGCCTTTGAATTTGCTTTGACAGGACGTTTGTTTCTTCAGAAATGAGACAAACCGAGATCAACTTTGGAACTAAAGTGGGAACTTCAGAGATTATGGAGTTTAACCTCTGATTGGCAACTAATTCCTTTGGGAAAAGGTTATTTCACTCTCCGATTTACTACGGCTGAAGATAAGGCTACAGCAAAGGGAAAGGCAGTTTGGGAGCTCTCAAAAGGGCTCCTCCGACTCCGTGCATGGACTCGAAATTTTGATCCTTTCAAAGAGAATTCCCCTTTGGCGGATGTTTGGGTTCGCATACACTATCTGCCGATAGAATACTGGAACCCACAGGTTATTTCTGGAATTGGCAGATATTTGGGCCACCCCTTAAAGATCGATGGAGCGTCGGCACGACGTGACTTCGGACAATTCGCTAGAATCCTTGTGGAAATCGATATGTCGCAAAATCTACCTTCTACTCTTTTAATTGATGGTGAGGATACATCATTCCATGTTGAATTTGTCTTTGAAAATTTGCCTCTTTACTGTCGTCGTTGCAAAATAACTGGGCATTCTCAAGAAACATGTCGAAAAAAAACGACGTGTGGAGCCGGTAGCTATTCAGGAAAATCTGACGGCTGCTCCTAACCATCAGTCTGGTGTTGTGAATCATAAACAATGGCACATTGTGAAGCAGGGCAAGAAGGTTGTTGTCCCAATCGTGCAAACCACGGGGGAACAGCAGAACACTACTAGTTTTGGCCATTTGGCGACGGGGGGGCAGCAGCATGATTTCCAGAATGAAGGCCATGGGATGGCTGGCAGTAACCCAGTTCTGGATTCCAAGAGGGTTGACGATCATGGCTCTGAGGAGAGAGCGTTATACGAGCCGGAGGCAGCGGTGTTGGTTTCGGTTGATCAGGAGCTTCATAAGACGACTGGTTGTGAGGACGAGGTGGACGAGGAAATTGAGATGGAAACGCCGGCTGGGGATCCGACTGAGATTGTTACGGCTGCTGCTGATTTGGATGAAGCTCGCAAGCAAGCTGGAGAGTTCGTTGGTCAGCAGGCTAAAAAATTGGATGGTGATTTGGGTGAGCAAAGCAAAGACTCGCACACTACTGCTCCAGAAGATATTGATAGTCGTATCAGTCGGTTGGAGGCGCAGGTTAGCCAAGGAATGCAAATGCTTGTTGAGCATGAAGGAATATTAAATTGAATTAACGTTCCGTTTGCCCGATGATCGTTTCTTGGTTATTATTAATTTGCCATACAACGATTAATTCCTAACATGCTCCTATGAATTTAACAGCTGCACATAGGTGTTAGGAAAACTTACTTGAGAATCGGATGCACAGATGGTTGATAATCGCGTTGAATGATTCAGACTCCAGCTCTGATCTTCTCGACTGTATCCCGCTCAATTCCCAACGTTGGATGGACAACGAGCTATGAGAACTCCCAAGACAGAATGGCACCTCACGATTTTCTGCGCCTCCCTCTGCTCTCAAACCCTAATATTTTATCAGTGTATTTTCCTGAGAGCTGACAGCTGTATTTAATAATACAGAAATAAGGAGGAGGCGCCAATTACAGTGCTAGGGCCGAAAATTCTGTCTTCATGGGCTAGGAGACATTGGGCCAGCCCAGGGACCAGATACAAGGAATAAAGATGGGCCTCAAATAAATTAATTCATCCATGGTCAGCCCAGACCATAATTAATTTATAAATATCAGTTCATTCCACTAGAGAACCGATACTGACTTACCCCTTTATTGCCGGTGATGAGTCGGGGCTTGTATTTAGACTTATTAAATCTCCGTATTTAAAATATCCGACATCCATTAATTAATTAGAGCTCTGACAGCTTAAATTAATTAATCTCTTAATAATTCCTTAAGCAGTACCACTCAATCTTTATTATTACGCCTGAACTTAATCAACCTGCAGGGTTTAGCGTAATAAACCTTATTGAGCTCCTTAAGGGGATGTCATTATCCTATACCGGATACGGGTACTAATACAGATAATCAAATATCATATATTAACTGCTATCACCCAAGATACAGAGTACTCGAGTTAGTATTTAACTCTCGCTCATAGTAAGTCAAAGTGATATACGAATTAACATATATATCTGAATACTTATTAGTATTAAGATTTATAAGTCACCGAGATCTTGATTCTTCACTTAAGTCAGATAGAAGAATACATCTCAAACTGTGGTCCTATCAATACGTAATGACGTACCAGTATAGACAAGTAGCCAAGACAAACTACTTCCATCTATACTGCAGCCTAAACCAATAACTTGTCCTAGAGTTATTTCGGCTGTGATCATATTATATCTCTTAAGGTTATTCCAATTATATGGTCTTCTGTGATCTACAACACACCATATAATCTACTTATACAGAGATAAAGAACATACATATGCAATCATGAACACAATCAGATAGGAGATAAGAATAGTGAATAACAGGAATCATTGTATACAAGCACAAAGTTCTTGCTTTCAGTATACAAATCCAACAATCTCCCACTTATACTAAAGCAAAACTTTTAGTATACAATGTGTCTAAATACTAGCTATTACAAAACTTCACTTCATCTCTCCCACTTATACTGAAAGTTTTTCTCTAAGTGGGTGGCATCAACCGCAATCCCATCCCTCGAGCATGCTTCTCATAGGTCTTTTGCGGTAAGCTTTTCGTGAAAGGATCAGCTAGGTTCTCCAATGTATCAATCTTCTCTACTAGCACATCTCCTCTGTTTACGATTTCTCGTATGATGTGGTACTTTCTCTCTATGTGTTTTGACGCCTTGTGGCTCCTGGGTTCCTTAGAATTTGCCACTGCACCCGAGTTATCACAATAAATTATGATACTCTTAGGCAAATTAGGGACCACTCCTAGATCCAAGAGGTAGTTCCGGAACCATACAGCCTCCTTAGCAGCTTCCGAAGCAGCTACATACTCGGCTTCCATGGTGGAGTCTGCAATGCACTTCTGCTTTGCACTCCGCCATGATACGGCTCCACCTCCCAAGGTAAACACATAACCAGAGGTAGATCTCTTCTCATCCCGGTCAGCCTGGAAATCCGAATCGGTGTAACCCAAAGGAAATAGACTGTCTGACTGGTAAACTAGCCTATAATCTCGAGTCCTCTTCAGGTACTTGAGAATATGCTTTACCGCAGTCCAGTGTCCTGGTCCAGGGTTCGACTGATATCTTGCAACCATGCCAACGACATAGCAAATATCAGGTCTCGTGCAGAGCATCGCATACATGAGGCTACCTACGGCGGAAGCATAGGGTATCTTCCTCATCTCCTCAACCTCACTAGGCGTCTTAGGACACATGTCCTTAGACAGAGGAATGCCATGTCTAAAAGGTAGCAAGCCTTTCTTGGCATTCTGCATGCTAAAACGAGCAATCACAGTATCAATGTAAGACGCTTGAGATAAGCTCAACATCCTTTTCTGGCGATCACGAACGACCTTGATCCCCAGGATGTACGCTGCATCTCCTAAGTCTTTCATTTGAAACTGTTCGGATAACCACTTCTTTATGTCCGATAATAGCTCAACATTGTTGCCAATGAGGAGGATATCATCTACATAAAGTGCAAGGAAAACCACGTCACCATTGGCATCTAAACGGTACACGCAACTCTCGTTCTCACAACGAGTAAATCCATAGGATTTAATGACCTCGTCAAAACGTTTGTTCCATGACCTCGAAGCTTGCTTGAGTCCATAAATGGACTTCTTAAGCTTCCACACAAGATGCTCTTCGCCCTTCTTCACAAACCCTTCAGGTTGCTGCATATAGATGTCCCTTCCTTCTTCAAGGAAACCGTTTAGGAAAGCGGTCTTGACATCCATTTGCCAAATCTCAAGGTTCATGTGGGCTGCTATGGCAAGGAGTATTCGGATAGACTTAAGCATGGCAACCGGCGAAAAGGTCTCATCATAGTCTATACCCTGTTCCTGGGTATAACCTTTCGCCACAAGTCTAGCTTTAAAAGCTGCGACTTCGCCATCCGAATCTCTCTTTCTCTTGTATACCCACCTACTACCTATAGCTAGGAAGCCATCTGGTAGTTCGGTCTTCTCGTATACATCCATAGCACCCATGGATTCTATTTCAGAAACCATGGCCTCGTACCAAGAATCTGCATCTTGATCTTTCATCGCTTGTCTATAGTTATCAGGGTCGACATCCTTCTGTTCATCAACAGGGAGTAAATCCGATGATTCTCCCAAGAACATAAATCGATCGGGTTGAACTACAACCCTCCCACTACGACGAAGCGGTGGTGGTACAGTTGTGACAATGGTTTGTGCAGGGTCTTGTGGTGCATTCACTTGCACACTTGGCTGGGGTGATGGAATCGCCTGTTCATTGCCTTCGATTTCTTGAAGGACAATCTCGGACTTAGACTTGTGATTACTTTCATAATCGTGTTCCAAGAATCGTGCGTTGGTGCTAACAACCACTTTCTGATCCTTCGGATTATAAAAGTAACCACCTTTCGTTTCCTTAGGGTATCCTATAAACAGCATTAGTTCGCATCTTGGCTCCAATTTCCTCGCTTCCTTGTCTAGCACGTATGCAGGACAACCCCATATCTTTATATGATTCAAGCTGGGCTTACGCCCTGACCATAACTCAATAGGAGTTTTAGGAACCGATTTGGACGGTACCCGATTCAGCAAATAAACCGCTGTTTCCAAGGCATATCCCCAAAACGAAATAGGCAATGATGCATAGCTCATCATAGATCGTACCATTTCCATAAGAGTTCTGTTTCTTCTCTCCGCTACACCGTTCTGTTGGGGAGTACCCGGTGCAGTCAATTGGGATGTAATCCCAAGATCTGACAAGTATTGCAGAAACTCGTTCCCGAGGTATTCGCCACCGCGATCAGACCGCAATGACTTGATAGATTTACCCGTTCTCTTCTCCACCTCCGCCTTGAATTCTTTGAATTTCTCAAAGCATTCAGACTTGCGTTGAAGTAGGTAAATATACCCATACCTTGAGTAATCGTCAATGAAAGTGACGAAGTACTCGTATCCTCCACGAGCTCTAGTGGACATCGGTCCACACAAGTCAGAGTGAATCAATTCTAACACATCCGAGGCCCTATTCCCCTTTGCCTTAAAAGGCCTTGCCGTCATCTTTCCCTCTATACAGGATTCGCAGGTTCTAAATGGCACAGCTTGACAGTCTTTCAAGATTCCATTTGAAACGAGCCTTTGGATCCTATTTAGATTGATGTGGCCTAATCTTAGGTGCCAAGTATGTGTATATTGTTCATGAGAGTAATATTTTCTCTTATTAGGATTTGGAAGAATTTGTGATGTAGATGCAACATGGACAGAGTTATTCATTGGACATGTAATAGTATAGAGAGAGTTGTTCAAAATTCCAGAACAAATAATCTTGTTATCTCTCATGATAGAGACACCCCCATCAAAAGTAACAGAATATCCATTCAAAAACAACTTTGAAACAGAAATTATGTTCCGCCGAAACTCCGGCACATATAAAATATCTCTCAAAACTAAAATGTCATCACCAAAACCTAAAGATAAATCTCCAATAGCAACAGCTGCGACCTTCGACGCATTGCCCATGGAGATGGTGATCTCATCACTTGCCAGCTCCCTTGTTGGGTTGAACCCCTGCAAGGTGTAACAAACATGGTCAGTTGCCCCCGTATCCACTACCCACGAATGAGTAGAAAACGAAGCTAAACATGTTTCTGTTACTAAAACTTGTGACGTACCTTGTCCCTTTGCCTTGAGCACTGGACAATCTTTCTTCCAATGCCCAACCTTGCCGCACTTGAAGCACTTTCCCTTGGCTGTCGGCTTGTTCACGCCGCCGCTAGGGCCATCAACCTTGGCTTTACCGCTCCCACTAGCCTCATGGTCATGCTTGCCCTTTGGACCTTTCCACTTCTTTTTCCCGCCTTTCGACGAAGAAGTAGATCCCTTGGCAGCAACAAGGACCTCTTTCCCATTGCGCGTGCCCATGACCCCCTCTGCCGAAACTAGAGCATTCAACAACTCATTAAGAGTATAGTTGGCCTTGCTCATAACGACATTGAGACGGAAATGCTCAAAAGTCTTGGGGAGAGTATTGAGGATGATATCGACCTTGGCTTCGCCTTCGATACCCCCTCCTAGCAGATCAAGCCTGTCAAACAGATTTGTCATATGCATGACATGATCGTGCACCGAGCTGCCCTCGCTCATTTTACAAGATAAGATTTCTCTCATCAAGTTAAAACGAGCAGACCTCTCGGACTCCCCATAAACCTCGCTGAGGTTTAACATGATGGTCGCTGCGTCATCCATGACCTGATGCTGGAGTTGCAAATTTTGCGACATAGTCATCATAATATAGCACTTGGCCATATTATTCGACTTGTGCCACCTTTTATGCGCCTCACGTTCCGCATCAGTCGACTCATCAGTTAAGGCCGCGGGACGTGGAGTGGTAAGCACAAAACTGTGCTCATCAGCGTCAAGAATATACATAATATGGCGTTTCCATTCAGTGTAATTTGGACCGGTGAGAGGATTGTTGGCTAGAATGTTAATAATCGGAGACATAGACATATCTGAAAGTAAACAAATAAACATGTAAGAACATGAAACGCATATAGTTCGTAACAGTAATATTGTAACCTTTTGATAAAACAATATTAATGAAACCTCCAACGGCTCAAAGAATCCCATGTGCAAGCCACGTTGGGTGGACGTTTACACATGAACTCCTCAACCAGACTATTTACCTAGTCATTTAATTTCCATCCATGTCAACTTAACCTTTTGACAAAGGAAATTAATAGTTGGCACCTTAACTAGACCATATCATCATCAAGAAGGGACTCCTTTGGGAGTTGTACATTGTACTTGATATGATATCTAAGCAATGACCACATTTTAACCTTGAAAATTAAATTCTCGAAATTAGCATACTCACTAGGACCATGCCGCTTTCAATTTAATTTTCTTGGTTATCTTATTTAATTCCATTCTCCAAAGTACTTGTGAAAATTACACAAGTAAGCCACGTTGGGTGGACGTTTACTGCATAACTCCCACTACTTTAATGGTTTAAATATTTTTTATAGAAACCTCTTCTGACAAACTTATGAAAAACAAATATGAAGTAAGCCACGTTGGGTGGACGTTTACTCATATTGCTAATCACTTTGTCTAGAGACCGCATGTGGAGGTCTAAAATAATTTTTAATTACTATAAAAATTATTAAACTGCTTAGTCTTTTTCTTTCAAAAGGTTTGTTCATGCTCAAGCACATAAACCTAAACATGCTTCTCTAGAACGCAACATGTAAATCATGCTCGCAGAATTCTAAAACATGCTTAAGAAAACGGCAAACCTACTAACATGCTCGTCTAAGCGCAATTAATAAACAAAAATTAACAAGCAAAGACGTGCAAAAAGCAGGGTAAAGAGCATAAGGGATTAACAACCACGACATGCAAAGAACAGTAATAAAAGAATTAAAATTCTTCGTGATCCATTCGTGGAAACCCAACATCTATTCTATTACAAAATAAAATAGAAAAACAAGCCCAAAAACTGAAGATAAAACTCGGCCCGAACACATGGGCCCGTCAAGCTAGGGTTTGGGCCCCCTAGGGTTTGAGAAGCAATCGCAGCTAGGGTTTGGAAACCCTAGCCGCCGCGGCCATCTCCCAAACAGCCGCCCCGCGCTCGGCAGCAGCCCGGCGCCGGCCACCCGCGCGAGCAGCCGCCCGGTCAGCAGCGCTCGGCGCCACCAGCACCCGGCCCCTCCACCGCACGAACGCACCAGCAGCAGCAGCGGGCTCCAGCACTCCCAGCGGCAGCAGCTCCAGCAGGCATGCCGGCGTGGACAGCAGCAGCGGCAGCAGCGGCAGTGCGCCGCCCGCTGGGCGCGCAGCGCGCGAAGCGCGCAGGCGCGGCCCCCGAGCGCGCACAGCCCCTGCCGGCTGCAGCCTCCTTCCCTGCCCGACCCGCACAGCAGCAGCCGCCCGCCTCGCCTCGCATCGAGCAGCAGCAGCAAGGGCGCACGGCGCCTGCCCAGGCGCGCGGCGCTCAGCGCGCGCGCAGCCCTTGGCGCCGGCGGCCTTGCTCGCTCCGTGCCCGTTGCTCGTCCTTACACCTTCCTCGTCGTTGATTCGTCGTCGTCCTCGTCTCGTTCTTCAAAATTACAGATTTACAACGGAAAAAACAAATACAATTGAAATCCTAATCTAACCACGGATTTTCTCGTGGTGAAAAACGATTACAACGTCAAACGACGTATCCCACGAATCAACGAATCACGAAGAACAACAGCAGTTAAAAGACAACGCACATTATTAATCGTACACAAATTAATAATAGAGCCAAGAAATTAATCCTGGGCTCTGATACCAATTGAAGGAATATTAAATTGAATTAACGTTCCGTTTGCCCGATGATCGTTTCTTGGTTATTATTAATTTGCCATACAACGATTAATTCCTAACATGCTCCTATGAATTTAACAGCTGCACATAGGTGTTAGGAAAACTTACTTGAGAATCGGATGCACAGATGGTTGATAATCGCGTTGAATGATTCAGACTCCAGCTCTGATCTTCTCGACTGTATCCCGCTCAATTCCCAACGTTGGATGGACAACGAGCTATGAGAACTCCCAAGACAGAATGGCACCTCACGATTTTCTGCGCCTCCCTCTGCTCTCAAACCCTAATATTTTATCAGTGTATTTTCCTGAGAGCTGACAGCTGTATTTAATAATACAGAAATAAGGAGGAGGCGCCAATTACAGTGCTAGGGCCGAAAATTCTGTCTTCATGGGCTAGGAGACATTGGGCCAGCCCAGGGACCAGATACAAGGAATAAAGATGGGCCTCAAATAAATTAATTCATCCATGGTCAGCCCAGACCATAATTAATTTATAAATATCAGTTCATTCCACTAGAGAACCGATACTGACTTACCCCTTTATTGCCGGTGATGAGTCGGGGCTTGTATTTAGACTTATTAAATCTCCGTATTTAAAATATCCGACATCCATTAATTAATTAGAGCTCTGACAGCTTAAATTAATTAATCTCTTAATAATTCCTTAAGCAGTACCACTCAATCTTTATTATTACGCCTGAACTTAATCAACCTGCAGGGTTTAGCGTAATAAACCTTATTGAGCTCCTTAAGGGGATGTCATTATCCTATACCGGATACGGGTACTAATACAGATAATCAAATATCATATATTAACTGCTATCACCCAAGATACAGAGTACTCGAGTTAGTATTTAACTCTCGCTCATAGTAAGTCAAAGTGATATACGAATTAACATATATATCTGAATACTTATTAGTATTAAGATTTATAAGTCACCGAGATCTTGATTCTTCACTTAAGTCAGATAGAAGAATACATCTCAAACTGTGGTCCTATCAATACGTAATGACGTACCAGTATAGACAAGTAGCCAAGACAAACTACTTCCATCTATACTGCAGCCTAAACCAATAACTTGTCCTAGAGTTATTTCGGCTGTGATCATATTATATCTCTTAAGGTTATTCCAATTATATGGTCTTCTGTGATCTACAACACACCATATAATCTACTTATACAGAGATAAAGAACATACATATGCAATCATGAACACAATCAGATAGGAGATAAGAATAGTGAATAACAGGAATCATTGTATACAAGCACAAAGTTCTTGCTTTCAGTATACAAATCCAACAGAGCAAGCACCGCCTAAGCGACGAGGACGTCCTCCAAAAGGTATGGAGCGTCCGCGCGTTACACAGAATCATGAAGATAGCATAAAAAGCCGCCTCAGAAATGCGGAGGAAATGGGTCAGAAGCCGAGGGACTTCGTCATTGATCATAGCGGAAGTGCTAGTTTGCGTGTTATGAATAATATCGCCACAGGACGTTGGTCGGACGAAATGGAGGTGGACGATTTTTTGAATGGTTTTTAAATCGCTTTTTGCTTTGTTTCCTGTTTGACGAGCTCCTTTCCGAGTTTCGTGCCTCTAGTCTGCATTACTGTGCTTTCATTGGCTTTTTTCTTTTTCTTTTTATAAAAAACCTCAATTTAATAATAGAAATTACTCGTGTGTATAAAGTAAGCATGATTTGCAGTATGTAAGAAGCAGAACTTACTGGGCACATTCAACGAGTTTGCCTAGATTTTGATTATCCAGAATAGCCAATATCAATTTCTTGTTCTCGTCGAGGTACTGCAATCATGAGTTGTTAATAATACCCCATATAACGTAAACGGACTTACTACAGCAAATTAAACCAGCTCCAACACTAAAAAATGCATCCAATACTTATCGTAACCAGCGTTTGCAGTCTACACAGGCTGGAATCGACACAGAAAAACTAAAGTTAAAGAAATATATATAAAAGCCAAAAGACCAGACAAATTGAATAAAACCACAAGTGCAGAATTACTAACCACTGATCTTGGATCAAATATATGCCTAGAAAGATCACACAGCATGGGAAACTAATAATTGCTAGATTCATCAGCAGAGAGTTTGATTTAAATAAGAAAATAAATAATAGTGAACAACTAAGGCTACACACGATGTTTCTCCTTTGAAAAAGAATAGATTTATATAAAATCCACAAAATCATTCCAAATTAGAAATACTTGAAATCATACCTATAAAGACGAATCTCTGATATGTATAGGAGACCATCTCCATCGTCTCCACTTATTTTATTTCGCATCTCCATTGCCGCCGCTTTCTTCTTCGATTGACTGTATTGGAACTTATTAACAAGAAGATCTAATGAACCGAATACTAGTTAGAGACCTGATTTGTTTATCAACCTATATATAAAATAGCGGAAAAAGGCAAAGGTTGTAACACCCCGTTTCCTCGTAGCTATATTTAGAGTATTTTTGAACTTAGATTTAAGAAGATTCACGCCGGATTGAGAAAAAGAATTTATTTTAATTCCAACAAAAATGATTTACAAAAGCTTTGGTAAATTTAGTTATTAAATTTATATGCATTGCATATTTATTTAATTTAACATTCAAGTATTTTCACGAGCTTTTAATTAGCAAATCCTGAAGAATTATTACAGTTTCGACAATTTTATCCTGAAAGATTTTTACAGATACAATTCTTTTATGAGACAGTTTTAATTGTCAAATCATCACTCACCTCACTTAGACTCCCATCAAGAGCCATGCTCCTACATTTAGTTTTTTTTTTCAACTTTTAGCCACACTTGGCAATTGGCAGCCACCAACTCCCCTTCAAACTGAACTACACGACAGCAAATCTATTCTTGCTGTTGGTCAAATGGGCTAGCACATAGGCTACTATTCACAGCTCTTGCCAATTTCCATGCATTTACGACAAATAATCTCATTGTCAAAAGTTGATGCATTGTTTTCAACTATTACTGCCATTGTCTTCAACTATTACGGCTAAGTTTGCCTATAAATTTAGCTTGCAGCAACATTGCATTATTCACCACCTCTCCCACAATTTCACTCACCCCATTCTCGCAAGAAGTAGAAGGTTCACTCTTTATCTCATCAGCCAAAGTCCTCCTTCATCCCACACAACACTCTCTCGCCAAGAAAAAAAAACTCAGATTCCATATTTTAGATTCAAGAACCAAGCTTTTACCGAATATTACATCAAAATCAACCAAGTTCAGACAAGCTCGACCGAAAGTTTTAAGGTTTCATTTTCTTTAAACTTCACTACTTGTTTTTACAGTATTCTCCATTACTTTCAGAATCACACCCATACACACATTCATCTACAATAACTGATATACGAAAACATATATGCATTCATGATCTGTGTACATCTATATATATATGAAGCCTGATTAAAAGAGGATTCTGGAACTTTTGTTTATGCTTTTAAACAAGACTTGAACTGTCTCAAGAACATGGATTTCACTGAAAAGAAGAAATAGATTTTGAAGCTTTGATTTCTTCCCTGCCTTTGAACTTGCTGTGTCGAGCCGGTTGATGCCGGTGCGTCTGAGTTGGGTCTGTTGGGTGTTGTCACTGCTGAGTCGAGTCAGGGAGATAAGGGTGACGGCGGTGCGACTGGTTGTTGTTGTCGGCGGCAACCTCGTCGTCTGTCGCCGGTGTATGCAGAGAGATGAGAGGGTTAAGAGAACAGGGGGCTGAAGGACGACGGCCGGCGGCCTTGCTGCCGTCGACCTGAGAAGGGAGACCGAGAGAAGCGGCGACGCCTCGTCGTCGCTTAGGAGGAAAACGGAGCGGCGGCTGCTGCTGCTGCTGTCGGTTGGCTGAGTGAAGGGGAGGGAGCTCAGACGGCGGTGGATTTCGATGGTGGGGCGGCGGCGTATCCGGCGGTGGCTGCCGTCGTCCGCTGGAAGAGAGAAGGAGGAAGAGGGAGGCTGGGCGGCGCAGCCGCTGGGTGCGTGTGTCTGTGTAGGTAGAGGGAAAACGAGGGAGAAGAAGATGGGGGAGAGAGAGAGGGCCGGTCGTCGGCTTCTGCCGGAGGTAGCCCCAGCGACCGTGAGTCCGAGAGAGAGAGAGGGACGAGCAGTCAAGTTTGAGAGAGAGAGAGAGAGAGGCGACTGATGCGGATGGGAGGAAGGAGAGAAAAGGTTGGGTGTTGGGCTAGGTTTGGAGTTGGACAATTGGGCTTTTGTATGGGCCGATTTTATTTGTTTTATTTTCTGTTGGGCCGAAAATATAGAGGAAAGGGAATGGGCTTAAGTCAGTTTGGGCTTGAGTTTTGGGGCTATTTTTGTTGGGCTCGTTTAAATGATTTTAATTAGTCTGGACTGCTCTTTTTAATAAACTGGGCTACGAAATTTTATAAAAATAGGAGAATGTCTTTTATTTAATTATTTTAAATGGGCTACGCAATATTTAATTAATTTGACTATAATTAGTTTGATTAATTTATTTAAAGAATGATTTGCATAATAATATTAAATTATTATTATGTGCATATTTTATGTAAATTACTTATTATATGTTAAGCATGACATGAAATTGCATTTATTTTGAAATAAAAGTATTTAATTGGTTTTAATTATAATTCCAATTATTAAAGAAAGTCGAGTAAGAATATTGTTGGTGTTCTTAACTCAAGAAAAATGTTTTTAAATATTTATTCATTAAAGTTTAAAAACCCGGCTAAGTGAATCATAGAATATTAAGCACTACACCATGACTTAAGATTAGCTTCACGAGACCTATTAAGAATAGAATTTCTTGTAGGCTTTGTGACCAGGGGGATTAGCGCTGCTTTCCCAAGACAGGTTTTTATGTGTATGATCTTCAGGCTTTGCCTATCCAGGTGGGCTTACTTTCCAAATGTACAAAGTATGATTGAGTTATTAAGCTCTAAATGTTTCAACGAAATGCAAATTATTTATTCAATGAAAATGCAAACTGTTTATCCAATAAAATGTTTATGTGCACTTGATCTGCTCTGTTTAAGGCTCGCAATTCATGGATCGATCGAGGTTCTCTTATGGCCTAACACGTTATTTGAGAATTGTGTACACTTGTTAGTTGATTCGGTGGGTTGATCTCCATCGGGCACTAATTCATGTAAGAGGCGTTATAAGGGTGCTTGGCTGGATGTGTTCCGAAGCATGTATCATGTAAGGCCTGCCTGGGTAGCGTCCCGAGGTCAATTCAACTTGTCTGAGTTACGTCCTCAGGGCAAGTGCAATGGGAGAAATGGATCCGTCGGTGGCTAAAAGGTCCGGGATCACAGCGAGTAACAGAAAGGGAGTGTGACATGTGCGCACAAATGAAAGAAAATGTTTTAACATGTAACACCCCGTATTTTGAGAAGCTATTTGTGCCCTAGCTCGTATTTAAATTGAGTTTAAATAGTAGCTAGAGGAATTATGCACGTGGGCGAATAAATGAGATAAGAAATTTTTAGAGTTTAATAGGTGGCAAGATTATTTTTCTCGGGCCTTATAAATCCTATTATAGAGAAGCCTATCTTCGCCCTATATTTTAATTGAGATATCTATGTGATATTAATATTTTACGTGGTAGAATATTCACATATGATTTTGATGCATTGTTATTATGATATTAGATATATCATAATTGAGATAAGTTTTCCCACACGAAAATAAATATATTTCCGTGGGATATTTTCCTACACACTAAATTAGTGATGGAAAGTATTCAAGCATATATGTATATATTTTTCTATATCTCTCTCACTCTCTCTATCTCTCGATCTCTCTCACTCTCTCTATCTCTCGATCTCTCTCACTCTCTCTCACTCTCTCAATCTCTCGATCTCTCTCTTTCCCTCTCGGTTTCTCTCCCTCACGCAGCCCTCTCTCTTCTCTCTTCTCTCCCTCATTACTTCATTCTCCTCCCCCATAAATGTAGCACACATGCAAGCATAGTAAGGCCCTAAAAGGCTAACCTAGTTAGCCAAACACAATCCCACACTTTAAGCTCTCACACCTCTCTTTCATATCTCTCTCTCGTCCCTCACTCTTCTCTCTTTCCTCCTCCTCTCTTCTCCTTCTCTATTCACCTCATCTCATGACATCCTCAACCATTAATCCATCATTTACTACAAGATCATGCATTAATAGCCAAGATCACACATGCACATGCAAGTCTCTCTCTCCCCTCTCATACTCGGCTCTCTCTCTTCTCTCTTCTCTCCTTCTCTCTTCTCATTCTCCTGCACCATTAAGAGGGTGACATACTCACCATTTATCATCCCATTTAAGTCAAGATATGCATTGATGGAAGCAATCCCTCCATCACATCCTCTCATCAAGGCATCAAGACAAACAAGCTATCTCTCTCCCTTTTTCTTCTCCTTCGGCAGCCCCTCCCCTCTCACTCCACCACACTTTTTCTTCTTGTTTCACCAAATATAGTAAGGATTAAGGAAGCCAAAAGTGTTCTAGCTACACACTAAAGCCATCAAGGGTGTATCAATCTTAAGCACAAGCTCCAAGAGGATTTCACATCATCCCCTACTCCACCTCCATTAATCTTGTGGGTAGCAACCTCAATTCTCCTCTCATGTTATATATATATATATTTCCTTGATATATAAGCATGTATATTGAAGTATATAGAAGCATGATAGTCCCCTCTCCACTCTTGTAATTCTCGAAAATTTTGATATAAGAAAGCATGATGAATTCTTTCAACTTTCCACTACCTTCATGTGCTCATACACCTCTCCATGTTAGATACATGAGAGGAAGAGATATGTTTCTTGAGAACCCTTGAAAGGGCTATATGTTATGATAAGTGAAGCATGATGAGTTATTAGTGTGAAGATGCATGAGAATGGTGATGAAAGTATAGATCTAAGGTGATATGTGCATATGTGATAAATTCGACCATTTCGGGAATTTTCTTACGTTCTGGACTGATGAGTCGACGAGGTTTCCCTCGTCCAAAAATCTTCAAAATTTTATGGTGTGTACATATATGAGTCTTGTAAGCACTGGTAAAATTTCAAGTCATTTGGACTTGGTTTACTACCTTTTTAAAATATAAAACTTTTACTGCGCATTTCCACCGGAAATTTTGAAGGGCAGTCTGTGGAGTCACACTTTTCAGTAACTTTCAAAAATATTCAGCCTCCCATATTTTTATGGGAGAAAGATACGAGTGTTATACAGACTCATGTAAAATTTCAAAGCATTTGGACAACGTTTACTAATTTTTAAAAATCCTAGCTTCCAGTCGTGCCAAACTGCCGAATCTGGTAGACTGTGGGAAAACACCCATATATCTTAAACCACTTGGAGTTTTTCAGTCTACTTTTTTTTAAACGAAACTAGACTCAAAGAGGTTTTCATCGGTATAAGTCTCGAATCCAGGAGATTCCTGAGTTAAAGCAGTTTATTCGTTAAAGTCGAGACAGAACAGAATGGTAAACTGGAAGGTCCGAAAATTTTACTTTGATTTTGTGTTAAGAATTTTTAAAGGGTTTTGGTGGAATTATACAACATATTATGGCATGAAAATGCTACTAGAAAGTTTTATAAATATTTTTCAAGGCTTATATGAATATTTGGGATTTTCCCCACAAAGAAAAAGATTTCAAGTTCATATAATGACTTTTAAGTCATTTGATTATTAAGATAAGTTATATGCATATTATGTGAAATAAGTGATTATTTGAAGCATGTATGATTAAGTGATTTTTTGAATGCTATTTGCCTAGGATTGAGAGTCCTTTAATTGGATAAGATATCCGATTATATTGGGAAGTCCAGTTGGGTAAATAGTGGAGAAGTTATAAGATGAGATTAAGCACATGATGAAAGTTTAAGCTTAAGTATGAGATATGAGTTAGATGAGATTCTAACTAGAGTTTATTTTGTCACATGGCAATCTAAACACGTGCGCCACTAAAGGTTCGAGTGACAGCCGGCGTTAGTACGACCCCGAGCGTTGTGTCATCGACTCCTGAGACAGGTGGGCTTTATTCTAACTCTATTATGGCTAGCTACCATGATAACGAGTACAAATGCAAAATCTTATGAAAATGACGCATGTTGAAGCATTATTGATGAGTACTATGAAAATGAAGCATGTTGAAGCATTATTGATGCATATTATGAAAATTGTCATCTTGCCATATATATTATTGATGAGAATGAGATATGGTATGTTGCCTCTATGAAAGACATGATTATGATCATGATGCAAGATATCGGCCTTTGACTGATCTAGATGACAGTAAAGGTTTTGTGCGCAGAGGTGATCGTGAGCCGTCTCTAGTCGGCCGGTCACGGTGATTTGAAGGAGGCCTCCTTCTCTTCACCTAGTATATATATGTATATGAGTTCTCATAGTTGGCACATACCGTGAATATAATGTCTGCAGACTAATGATATTATTATGATGATGCAAATGAGTTTATGACAGAAAAACGTGAACAGGTATTTTTAATCTCAGTTAAATCCTGTTGATGCATTGAAAAGGGCAAGATTGACATATAGCTCTAAGAGCAAGATTTAAATTATTTCCGGCATGTGTCCACTGAGTGCTTTTTGGTACTCAGCCCTGCATATATTTCTAAATGTGCAGGTCTGGCTTGGCGCGAGGATGGGTGAAAGTTGTTGGAATTGTCAGTTGGCTGTGACTTTCCTATGTCTCACATTTATCTTATAAGCTTTGACTCTATAAGTTATTAAACTCCCTGCTATATGTCTTCACACATATAGTAACGCATCGCTGCACAACTCTGATGAATCCCTTTATTTAATTTGTTGTTGCCTGTAATATCCCATAAGGGAAAATACTCTCAAACCTTGCGAAGTCTCGAATTTTGTTTTACCAAGCAAGTAATTTAATTTAGTCTTAAAGTCTTTCTTGAAAAAGAGTATAGTTGCAAATGCTTCCGCTAAAGCAAGACATAAATTCTATTTCTTTCATGATTATTTTTATTAGTCGTACGATACTTGGTATACGCTATCACTGGCTATATCGGGCTGCGACAGAGTGGTATCAGAGCAGCTCGTCTGCTCTGAGCATAATCCCTTATAGAGTCTCTTCTTGATTGAGTCTAAGCTAGAGTCTTAGACAAAAAGAGTTATGTCACTGACAAGAGCCAACACCCCATCTCCGCCAGCTTGACGAGGTATGCAGTTAAAGTTTTAAAGTTACTTATATGCATGAGATATGCATTTGATTGAGTTTAAAGTTACTTATATGCATGAGATATGCATTTGATTGAGTTTAAAGTTACTTATGTGCATGAGATATGCATTTGAGTAAGTTAAAGTTTCTTATGAGCATGAGATATGCAATTGAGCAAGTTAATGAGAAAGTGTTTTATAAGTTGAGAAAGAGGCACGATTAGTGCATGATGCAATGTTATTGATACTTGTTTTTGTTGATTTAATAAGAAAGATGGTGGAATTTTTATCGGAATCAATGTTGATACCGATGCACTATGAGAATCATAGAAGAACATCGACAAGCAAGTATGTTATTGAGTAATAACGAGTAAGTCATGTTTGACTTAATTGAATAACACGAGTTGTTATTTTGTTTATAGCATGGCAGAGAGTTACGATATAGTACAGGCTTTCTACGACTGTACTTTAGAGCACCATGAGACTATTGGGGAGTTCTTGGCCCGTTTCCACCACAGGTGGATAGACGCCGTAGAGTACGGAGTCACAGCGCAGCAGGCCATGCAGATCCTACCTTACAGGATGCCACCCCATTGGCAGGCTTGGTGCCACTTCATAGCCCCTGATTTTTACGACCCGTTGGCACCGGGTGGTTTTGAGGTGCGGTTTCTAGAGTACCTAGTCGTACTGTTGAGCCGGTTCGTGATGTATGCGAACCCTCCATATTTCTATCTCACGGAGAGTGACACCCGAGAGGGGGAGGCAGAGAGTCAGCCTCAGGGCCTTCCTGAGACTGAGGATCCTTTGACGGCTTTGGGACTAGATCTCCTTAGCTCCCAGCCGATTGCTGACCCTATTTCTTCACTTCCTCAGGGTACTCTGCCCGAGGATGAGACTCCTCCTATTGCTATCTTGGACCCTGACTACCCCATGTTTTCTCCCGGGATGTACTCCCCGACCTTCGGATATTTATCCTATGTCACCCCGATGACCATTGACACTACTGAGGCCATCGACACTCTTGAGCAGTTGATGAGCCCCATTCGTGAGACCCTCCCTGTTCCTCCCCTCCCTACTGTTGGAGAGGGTGAGATTGCCATGACTGATGTTGACCCTTTCGCACCAGGGCCTTCACGACCCCAGGGGATGGCTAGAGACCCGGAGGACGACGCAGGATCAGTCCCGGTTGTTGGGACTCTCGTCTCACAGCCCCTGGATCTTCCTAGCATGGGCCTGGCATTCGAGACGGACATTCCTCGAGGGGATCCGCTTCGAGAGAGAGCCTCTTACGACTCGTTTCACCGTGCTGACTCTGACAGTGAGGACGGCGTGCCATATGTGCCTCGATTGGGCGACGCTCGAGAGGATGACGGTGATGATGCTACGGAGGATGGGAGTGACGAGGGTAGCCGGGATGACGGTAGAGGTCATGGGTGGATATGGTATTGATATGATAGTATTATGTAGAGATGCATATGTATATAGTAGCTTTGTTTAGATAGCCCATAGTTTTGGCTGGCAATGGATAGTTCCATCCCAGGCCAGGGCTTGTACTTATTTTGTTAGGCCCCTATAGTACACGGGTAACGGATAGTATCTGTACCCAGTGGTAGGGCTGCTTGTACATAGATGCAGTGTTGATGCAGTAGCTAGGTCTTTAACAGAGTAGTACTTTGTACTGACCTATAGCAGTTATAGATCATAGTATACATTTTGTACAAAGGAAGACCTCACTGAGGCAATTTTCACGGTATATACATGATGGGCCAAAGTGGCCATTTTTGACTAAATGAGTAATGAGATTACTTGTTTTGATGCATTGTTATGAAGCAATTGTCAATTTGTATACATTGATTGAAAGCAAAGTACTTTGACGCATTAAGTATACTCTATGTGAAAATATATATTATATATGTGTATACATGAGATGCATGATATATATATGAGATGCGTGATATGTTGTGAATTTCTCAGCTATGAGACTAGAGTATGAGAAGCCTTGTCACATAGAGGAACTTATCTTTTGACCCAAACTTGTAGATTGTCATAATGCCTCCACGAAGAGTGAACAGAAATATACCCGAGAATGAGGAAGAACCCAGAGAACCTACGCCGCCGCCTCCACCTCAAGATAGGAGAGTGGAAGAACTTTTCTTAAGACAGAACCCACCGACTTTCGTAGGCACGGGAGACCCTGCTGAAATGGAAGATTGGATTCGTGCTATGGAACGAATCTTTCGATTTTTGAGATGCAACGACGCAGAACGTCTTATGTGCGTGTCTTACCAGCTGAAAGGAACCGCCGACTATTGGTGGGAAGCAAAGCAGAAAACTATGGCCCCAGAGCAGTTAGACGAACTCACTTGGGATCTTTTTAAGATTGCCCTGTGTGAAAAGTTTATACCCAGAAGCTATAGGAAAAAGAAAGAGATGGAGTTTACTACCTTAAAGCAAGGGAATAAGACTGTAGTGGAGTACGATCGACTATTCTGCGATCTGGCCCGCTATGCACCGTATAGAGTGGATACGGATGAGAAGATGTCCGAGTTGTTTTGCGCCGGACTGAGGCAAGAGATAAGAGTGGTATTAGCAAGTCAAACGGCACTTTCCTATGCCGAGGCCTTGAACAGAGCTCTAGATATGGAGCTAGCAATGCAGCCGGAGAAAGCAACACACGCACCAACGCCTCCATCAGGCCATTACATGCAAGCATCAAACACTCCCTACTCTAATCAAGGACAGAAAGGAAAACGCAAATGGGATAATCAT
This sequence comes from Salvia miltiorrhiza, assembly GCF_028751815.1. Lineage (NCBI taxonomy): Eukaryota > Viridiplantae > Streptophyta > Magnoliopsida > Lamiales > Lamiaceae > Salvia > Salvia miltiorrhiza. The sequence goes on along the minus strand of NC_080394.1, from coordinate 42,772,727 downwards.
AGAAATGACGGCAAGAAGCCATGGCAAGGCCAGAATGTTCAGCCTCCCTTCGTGAAGGGCGATAAGTCTTTTTATGGTAGACCAGCGACGTCACACCCCGGACACCAAGGGATACCCCCTTGTCCTAAGTGCAACAAGTTACACACAGGAGTGTGCAGAGCTGGAAACTCAAATTGTTTCACTTGTGGAAAACCAGGGCATTACTCGAGCCAGTGCCCCAACCGACAGCAAGGGATGAGTGGAGGAAGACCCAATCAGTTTCCAACCCCACAGCTCAGGGCAATGGAAGGAATTCTCCCTCTACCTCAACCACTACAGCAACAATCTTTTCGCCGTCCAAACCAGCCTCACAAGCAGCTACCTGCACCGCAAGCAGGAAGACCACAGCAATATCAAAGGATGTATGCTATCAATCAGAAGAATCAGGATAAGAATCAAGGAAACCTAACAGGTATTGGGGAACTGAAAGGTGTACCCATTGTTATTCTCTTTGATACGGGAGCATCACATTCTTTCATCTCACATACCTGTGTGGATACGTTAGAACTGAATATAGAACCAGCCCAGCTACAACTAAGGGTAGCTACTCCCTTAGGAAAGGTCACCACAGTTACTCATGTGTGTCTTAACTTGGAATTCGAATTAGGACCTCTTAAGCTTAAGGCTAAGACGTTAAGACTAATGCGAATGTGGACCACAGACATCATTTTGGGAATGGACTGGTTAGCAGAACACCATGCGGTGATACAGTGCGAGCAGAGACGGATATCATTCCAGCCACCAGGCGAGGAACCCACATGTTTTTATGCCATCAATAGAAAATGGAAGAAGACACCTATCATCTCTGCAGTGCAAGCGAACAAGATACTAAAAGAAAAAGGTGCGACAGCATATTTAGTATACTTGAACCAAGAAGAGGAAGCACAAGTGAAGATTGAAGATGTACCTGTAGTGCGGGAGTATCAAGACGTTTTCCCTGACGTTCTACCAGGTCTACCCCCGAACCGACAATTGGAATTCACGATCGATTTGGAACCTGGAGCAGCACCAATATCCAAAGCACCATATAGGATGGCACCAGCAGAATTGCAAGAACTGAAGTTGCAACTACAAGAGTTGTTGGACATGGGATTCGTTCGACCCAGTGCTTCGCCTTGGGGAGCACCGGTCCTGTTTGTCAAAAAGAAAGATGGAAGTTTAAGATTGTGTATCGATTACCGGGAATTGAACAAGGTGACCCTAAAGAACAAGTATCCTTTGCCACGTATAGACGATTTGTTTGATCAACTTCGAGGAGCACGCGCTTTCTCAAAGATAGATTTAAGGACAGGGTATCACCAATTGAGGATACGACCTGAGGATATTCCAAAGACAGCATTCCGCACGAGATACGGACACTATGAGTTCATAGTGATGCCTTTTGGATTAACAAATGCCCCCGCCGTATTCATGGATCTCATGAATCGAGTGTTTCACGAATATTTGGATCAATTCGTGTTGGTATTCATAGACGACATCTTGATTTACTCAAAGAATGAGAAGGATCATGAAGAGCACCTTAGAACTGTGCTAGAGAAGCTAAGAGCTGAAAAGCTTTATGCTAAGTATAGCAAATGTGAGTTTTGGCTACGAGAAGTCAATTTCTTAGGCCACGTCATTTCAGCTGCGGGAATCAAAGTGGATCCTGCCAAAGTTCAAGCAGTGCAAGAATGGAGATCACCAACGACACCTCATGAAATTCGTAGCTTTCTAGGATTAGCAGGCTACTACCGTCGTTTTATACAAGATTTCTCCAAAATAGCCAAGCCTATAACTCATCTGCTCAAGAAAGAAGTCAAATTCTTGTGGACGAACGAGTGTGAGCAAAGCTTTCAAGAATTGAAGAAGAGATTGACCACCGCCCCAGTACTAGCCGTCCCAGAAGCAAACAAGGAATATACTATCTATACGGACGCATCAAAGAAAGGACTAGGTTGTGTATTGATGCAAGAGGGAAAGGTAATAGCTTATGCCTCGCGACAGCTTAGGCCACATGAAGCAAATTACCCGACACATGACCTAGAGCTAGCAGCAGTAGTGCACGCATTGAAAATTTGGAGACACCATCTTTATGGAGTAAGGTGTGAAATTTACACCGACCATAAGAGTCTCAAATATTTCTTTGAGCAAAAGGATCTGAATATGAGACAAAGAAGATGGTTAGAATTAGTCAAGGACTATGATTGTGGAATCAATTATCATCCAGGCAAGGCCAACGTCGTGGCAGATGCCTTGAGTAGAATGGAACGAGGAAAGTTAGGATGTATCCTAACCAAGGAAAATGACTTGGTCAGAGAATTCGAAAGGTTAAGGTTGGAAGTGGTATTTCCACCGCAAACCACAGATTTGATCATGGCGACACTCAGTGTTACCCCCGATCTAAGATCAAGAATTGTTAGTATGCAAAGAGAGGATGAGAAATTAGAAAGATTGCGGGTGAAAATCCGTACCGAGAAGCTTGATTCATATCAAGAAGCAGCAGATAATGCATTGATGTTTGAGGGAAGAATCTGTGTACCCAATGATGAGAAATTAAGAAATGAAATCATGAGCGAGGCTCATGACACTCCTTACGCGGCACATCCAGGAGGTACGAAGATGTACCAAGATTTAAAAGCAAGATTTTGGTGGGAAGGCATGAAGCGAGACATAGCTTCGTTTGTAGAACGATGTTTAGCTTGTCCGCAAGTGAAGGCGTTGCACCAACGACCTTATGGCAAATTACAACCGTTGGAAATCCCAAAATGGAAATGGGACCACATAGCTATGGACTTTGTCACTGCTTTGCCAAAGTCGAATAGAGGGAATACCGCTGTTTGGGTGATCATAGATAGATTGACGAAAAGTGCTCACTTCATACCGATTCCTATTACGCATGGATCTGAAAAGTTAGCTCAAATCTATATCCGTGAGATAGTACGTTTGCACGGAGTTCCAATGACGATTACCTCCGATAGAGATACAAAATTCACCTCACGATTTTGGATGAGCTTACACAGAGAATTGGGTACTAAGTTGAATTTTAGCACAGCTTTTCATCCACAGACGGATGGGCAGTCCGAAAGAACTATACAAGTTTTGGAAGATATGATTCGGACTGTAGTGTTAGATAGAGGAGCTCAATGGGAACAAGTGTTACCCCTGATTGAATTTGCCTACAATAATAGTTTCCAAACGACTATTAACATGGCACCATATGAAGCCCTCTATGGAAGAAAATGTAGATCTCCGCTTTATTGGGATGAAGTAGGAGAAAGAAAAGTGTTAGGTCCTGACGCAGTGGAAGAAATGATCACAACTGTGAGACAAATTCGGCAACGAATTAAAGAAGCACAAGATCGCCAAAAATCTTATGCCGACACTAGACGCACAGAGATTCAGTTTGAAGTGGGAAGTAAAGTCTTTTTGAAAGTTTCCCCTTCTCGAGGGATTCACCGCTTCGGTATAAAAGGAAAGCTCAAGCCTAGATTTATAGGCCCATACGACATATTAGAAAAAGTAGGCCCTGTTGCCTATAGACTCGCGTTACCTCCAAATTTCGCGAATGTTCACAATGTCTTTCACGTGTCGCAGTTGAGAAAATATGTGTTTGACCCGAAGCATGTTATTCATCGAGAGGATATATCTCTTGAACCAGACCTGAAATACGAAGAAAGACCCGAAGTTGTGTTGGATAGAAAGATCCAACAGTTGAGAAATAAGTCAATTGCCTTAGTCAAAATACAATGGAGACATCACGGGCAAGAAGAAGCAACTTGGGAATTGGAGGATAAAATGAAGGAGAAATATCCAGAATTGTTTCCCGAAGGTGAGATTTCAAATTTCGGGACGAAATTTTTTTAAGGGGGTAAGGATGTAACACCCCGTATTTTGAGAAGCTATTTGTGCCCTAGCTCGTATTTAAATTGAGTTTAAATAGTAGCTAGAGGAATTATGCACGTGGGCGAATAAATGAGATAAGAAATTTTTAGAGTTTAATAGGTGGCAAGATTATTTTTCTCGGGCCTTATAAATCCTATTATAGAGAAGCCTATCTTCGCCCTATATTTTAATTGAGATATCTATGTGATATTAATATTTTACGTGGTAGAATATTCACATATGATTTTGATGCATTGTTATTATGATATTAGATATATCATAATTGAGATAAGTTTTCCCACACGAAAATAAATATATTTCCGTGGGATATTTTCCTACACACTAAATTAGTGATGGAAAGTATTCAAGCATATATGTATATATTTTTCTATATCTCTCTCACTCTCTCTATCTCTCGATCTCTCTCACTCTCTCTCACTCTCTCTATCTCTCGATCTCTCTCACTCTCTCTCACTCTCTCAATCTCTCGATCTCTCTCTTTCCCTCTCGGTTTCTCTCCCTCACGCAGCCCTCTCTCTTCTCTCTTCTCTCCCTCATTACTTACTGGGCACATTCAACGAGTTTGCCTAGATTTTGATTATCCAGAATAGCCAATATCAATTTCTTGTTCTCGTCGAGGTACTGCAATCATGAGTTGTTAATAATACCCCATATAACGTAAACGGACTTACTACAGCAAATTAAACCAGCTCCAACACTAAAAAATGCATCCAATACTTATCGTAACCAGCGTTTGCAGTCTACACAGGCTGGAATCGACACAGAAAAACTAAAGTTAAAGAAATATATATAAAAGCCAAAGACCAGACAAATTGAATAAAACCACAAGTGCAGAATTACTAACCACTGATCTTGGATCAAATATATGCCTAGAAAGATCACACAGCATGGGAAACTAATAATTGCTAGATTCATCAGCAGAGAGTTTGATTTAAATAAGAAAATAAATAATAGTGAACAACTAAGGCTACACACGATGTTTCTCCTTTGAAAAAGAATAGATTTATATAAAATCCACAAAATCATTCCAAATTAGTAATACTTGAAATCATACCTATAAAGACGAATCTTTGATATGTATAGGAAACCATCTCCATCGTCTCCACTTATTTTATTTCGCATCTCCATTGCCGCCGCTTTCTTCTTCGATTGACTGTATTGGAACTTATTAACAAGAAGATCTAATGAACCGAATACTAGTTAGAGACCTGATTTGTTTATCAACCTATATATAAAATAGCGGAAAAAGGCAAAGGTTGTAACACCCCGTTTCCTCGTAGCTATATTTAGAGTATTTTTGAACTTAGATTTAAGAAGATTCACGCCGGATTGAGAAAAAGAATTTATTTTAATTCCAACAAAAATGATTTACAAAAGCTTTGGTAAATTTAGTTATTAAATTTATATGCATTGCATATTTATTTAATTTAACATTCAAGTATTTTCACGAGCTTTTAATTAGCAAATCCTGAAGAATTATTACAGTTTCGACAATTTTATCCTGAAAGATTTTTACAGATACAATTCTTTTATGAGACAGTTTTAATTGTCAAATCATCACTCACCTCACTTAGACTCCCATCAAGAGCCATGCTCCTACATTTAGTTTTTTTTTCAACTTTTAGCCACACTTGGCAATTGGCAGCCACCAACTCCCCTTCAAACTGAACTACACGACAGCAAATCTATTCTTGCTGTTGGTCAAATGGGCTAGCACATAGGCTACTATTCACAGCTCTTGCCAATTTCCATGCATTTACGACAAATAATCTCATTGTCAAAAGTTGATGCATTGTTTTCAACTATTACTGCCATTGTCTTCAACTATTACGGCTAAGTTTGCCTATAAATTTAGCTTGCAGCAACATTGCATTATTCACCACCTCTCCCACAATTTCACTCACCCCATTCTCGCAAGAAGTAGAAGGTTCACTCTTTATCTCATCAGCCAAAGTCCTCCTTCATCCCACACAACACTCTCTCGCCAAGAAAAAAAAACTCAGATTCCATATTTTAGATTCAAGAACCAAGCTTTTACCGAATATTACATCAAAATCAACCAAGTTCAGACAAGCTCGACCGAAAGTTTTAAGGTTTCATTTTCTTTAAACTTCACTACTTGTTTTTACAGTATTCTCCATTACTTTCAGAATCACACCCATACACACATTCATCTACAATAACTGATATACGAAAACATATATGCATTCATGATCTGTGTACATCTATATATATATGAAGCCTGATTAAAAGAGGATTCTGGAACTTTTGTTTATGCTTTTAAACAAGACTTGAACTGTCTCAAGAACATGGATTTCACTGAAAAGAAGAAATAGATTTTGAAGCTTTGATTTCTTCCCTGCCTTTGAACTTGCTGTGTCGAGCCGGTTGATGCCGGTGCGTCTGAGTTGGGTCTGTTGGGTGTTGTCACTGCTGAGTCGAGTCAGGGAGATAAGGGTGACGGCGGTGCGACTGGTTGTTGTTGTCGGCGGCGACCTCGTCGTCTGTCGCCGGTGTATGCAGAGAGATGAGAGGGTTAAGAGAACAGGGGGCTGAAGGACGACGGCCGGCGGCCTTGCTGCCGTCGACCTGAGAAGGGAGACCGAGAGAAGCGGCGACGCCTCGTCGTCGCTTAGGAGGAAAACGGAGCGGCGGCTGCTGCTGCTGCTGTCGGTTGGCTGAGTGAAGGGGAGGGAGCTCAGACGGCGGTGGATTTCGATGGTGGGGCGGCGGCGTATCCGGCGGTGGCTGCCGTCGTCCGCCGGAAGAGAGAAGGAGGAAGAGGGAGGCTGGGCGGCGCAGCCGCTGGGTGCGTGTGTCTGTGTAGGTAGAGGGAAAACGAGGGAGAAGAAGATGGGGGAGAGAGAGAGGGCCGGTCGTCGGCTTCTGCCGGAGGTAGCCCCAGCGACCGTGAGTCCGAGAGAGAGAGAGGGACGAGCAGTCAAGTTTGAGAGAGAGAGAGAGAGAGGCGACTAATGCGGATGGGAGGAAGGAGAGAAAAGGTTGGGTGTTGGGCTAGGTTTGGAGTTGGACAATTGGGCTTTTGTATGGGCCGATTTTATTTGTTTTATTTTCTGTTGGGCCGAAAATATAGAGGAAAGGGAATGGGCTTAAGTCAGTTTGGGCTTGAGTTTTGGGGCTATTTTTGTTGGGCTCGTTTAAATGATTTTAATTAGTCTGGACTGCTCTTTTTAATAAACTGGGCTACGAAATTTTATAAAAATAGGAGAATGTCTTTTATTTAATTATTTTAAATGGGCTACGCAATATTTAATTAATTTGACTATAATTAGTTTGATTAATTTATTTAAAGAATGATTTGCATAATAATATTAAATTATTATTATGTGCATATTTTATGTAAATTACTTATTATATGTTAAGCATGACATGAAATTGCATTTATTTTGAAATAAAAGTATTTAATTGGTTTTAATTATAATTCCAATTATTAAAGAAAGTCGAGTAAGAATATTGTTGGTGTTCTTAACTCAAGAAAAATGTTTTTAAATATTTATTCATTAAAGTTTAAAAACCCGGCTAAGTGAATCATAGAATATTAAGCACTACACCATGACTTAAGATTAGCTTCACGAGACCTATTAAGAATAGAATTTCTTGTAGGCTTTGTGACCAGGGGGATTAGCGCTGCTTTCCCAAGACAGGTTTTTATGTGTATGATCTTCAGGCTTTGCCTATCCAGGTGGGCTTACTTTCCAAATGTACAAAGTATGATTGAGTTATTAAGCTCTAAATGTTTCAACGAAATGCAAATTATTTATTCAATGAAAATGCAAACTGTTTATCCAATAAAATGTTTATGTGCACTTGATCTGCTCTGTTTAAGGCTCGCAATTCATGGATCGATCGAGGTTCTCTTATGGCCTAACACGTTATTTGAGAATTGTGTACACTTGTTAGTTGATTCGGTGGGTTGATCTCCATCGGGCACTAATTCATGTAAGAGGCGTTATAAGGGTGCTTGGCTGGATGTGTTCCGAAGCATGTATCATGTAAGGCCTGCCTGGGTAGCGTCCCGAGGTCAATTCAACTTGTCTGAGTTACGTCCTCAGGGCAAGTGCAATGGGAGAAATGGATCCGTCGGTGGCTAAAAGGTCCGGGATCACAGCGAGTAACAGAAAGGGAGTGTGACATGTGCGCACAAATGAAAGAAAATGTTTTAACATGTAACACCCCGTATTTTGAGAAGCTATTTGTGCCCTAGCTCGTATTTAAATTGAGTTTAAATAGTAGCTAGAGGAATTATGCACGTGGGCGAATAAATGAGATAAGAAATTTTTAGAGTTTAATAGGTGGCAAGATTATTTTTCTCGGGCCTTATAAATCCTATTATAGAGAAGCCTATCTTCGCCCTATATTTTAATTGAGATATCTATGTGATATTAATATTTTACGTGGTAGAATATTCACATATGATTTTGATGCATTGTTATTATGATATTAGATATATCATAATTGAGATAAGTTTTCCCACACGAAAATAAATATATTTCCGTGGGATATTTTCCTACACACTAAATTAGTGATGGAAAGTATTCAAGCATATATGTATATATTTTTCTATATCTCTCTCACTCTCTCTATCTCTCGATCTCTCTCACTCTCTCTATCTCTCGATCTCTCTCACTCTCTCTCACTCTCTCAATCTCTCGATCTCTCTCTTTCCCTCTCGGTTTCTCTCCCTCACGCAGCCCTCTCTCTTCTCTCTTCTCTCCCTCATTACTTCATTCTCCTCCCCCATAAATGTAGCACACATGCAAGCATAGTAAGGCCCTAAAAGGCTAACCTAGTTAGCCAAACACAATCCCACACTTTAAGCTCTCACACCTCTCTTTCATATCTCTCTCTCGTCCCTCACTCTTCTCTCTTTCCTCCTCCTCTCTTCTCCTTCTCTATTCACCTCATCTCATGACATCCTCAACCATTAATCCATCATTTACTACAAGATCATGCATTAATAGCCAAGATCACACATGCACATGCAAGTCTCTCTCTCCCCTCTCATACTCGGCTCTCTCTCTTCTCTCTTCTCTCCTTCTCTCTTCTCATTCTCCTGCACCATTAAGAGGGTGACATACTCACCATTTATCATCCCATTTAAGTCAAGATATGCATTGATGGAAGCAATCCCTCCATCACATCCTCTCATCAAGGCATCAAGACAAACAAGCTATCTCTCTCCCTTTTTCTTCTCCTTCGGCAGCCCCTCCCCTCTCACTCCACCACACTTTTTCTTCTTGTTTCACCAAATATAGTAAGGATTAAGGAAGCCAAAAGTGTTCTAGCTACACACTAAAGCCATCAAGGGTGTATCAATCTTAAGCACAAGCTCCAAGAGGATTTCACATCATCCCCTACTCCACCTCCATTAATCTTGTGGGTAGCAACCTCAATTCTCCTCTCATGTTATATATATATATATTTCCTTGATATATAAGCATGTATATTGAAGTATATAGAAGCATGATAGTCCCCTCTCCACTCTTGTAATTCTCGAAAATTTTGATATAAGAAAGCATGATGAATTCTTTCAACTTTCCACTACCTTCATGTGCTCATACACCTCTCCATGTTAGATACATGAGAGGAAGAGATATGTTTCTTGAGAACCCTTGAAAGGGCTATATGTTATGATAAGTGAAGCATGATGAGTTATTAGTGTGAAGATGCATGAGAATGGTGATGAAAGTATAGATCTAAGGTGATATGTGCATATGTGATAAATTCGACCATTTCGGGAATTTTCTTACGTTCTGGACTGATGAGTCGACGAGGTTTCCCTCGTCCAAAAATCTTCAAAATTTTATGGTGTGTACATATATGAGTCTTGTAAGCACTGGTAAAATTTCAAGTCATTTGGACTTGGTTTACTACCTTTTTAAAATATAAAACTTTTACTGCGCATTTCCACCGGAAATTTTGAAGGGCAGTCTGTGGAGTCACACTTTTCAGTAACTTTCAAAAATATTCAGCCTCCCATATTTTTATGGGAGAAAGATACGAGTGTTATACAGACTCATGTAAAATTTCAAAGCATTTGGACAACGTTTACTAATTTTTAAAAATCCTAGCTTCCAGTCGTGCCAAACTGCCGAATCTGGTAGACTGTGGGAAAACACCCATATATCTTAAACCACTTGGAGTTTTTCAGTCTACTTTTTTTTAAACGAAACTAGACTCAAAGAGGTTTTCATCGGTATAAGTCTCGAATCCAGGAGATTCCTGAGTTAAAGCAGTTTATTCGTTAAAGTCGAGACAGAACAGAATGGTAAACTGGAAGGTCCGAAAATTTTACTTTGATTTTGTGTTAAGAATTTTTAAAGGGTTTTGGTGGAATTATACAACATATTATGGCATGAAAATGCTACTAGAAAGTTTTATAAATATTTTTCAAGGCTTATATGAATATTTGGGATTTTCCCCACAAAGAAAAAGATTTCAAGTTCATATAATGACTTTTAAGTCATTTGATTATTAAGATAAGTTATATGCATATTATGTGAAATAAGTGATTATTTGAAGCATGTATGATTAAGTGATTTTTTGAATGCTATTTGCCTAGGATTGAGAGTCCTTTAATTGGATAAGATATCCGATTATATTGGGAAGTCCAGTTGGGTAAATAGTGGAGAAGTTATAAGATGAGATTAAGCACATGATGAAAGTTTAAGCTTAAGTATGAGATATGAGTTAGATGAGATTCTAACTAGAGTTTATTTTGTCACATGGCAATCTAAACACGTGCGCCACTAAAGGTTCGAGTGACAGCCGGCGTTAGTACGACCCCGAGCGTTGTGTCATCGACTCCTGAGACAGGTGGGCTTTATTCTAACTCTATTATGGCTAGCTACCATGATAACGAGTACAAATGCAAAATCTTATGAAAATGACGCATGTTGAAGCATTATTGATGAGTACTATGAAAATGAAGCATGTTGAAGCATTATTGATGCATATTATGAAAATTGTCATCTTGCCATATATATTATTGATGAGAATGAGATATGGTATGTTGCCTCTATGAAAGACATGATTATGATCATGAAGCAAGATATCGGCCTTTGACTGATCTAGATGACAGTAAAGGTTTTGTGCGCAGAGGTGATCGTGAGCCGTCTCTAGTCGGCCGGTCACGGTGATTTGAAGGAGGCCTCCTTCTCTTCACCTAGTATATATATGTATATGAGTTCTCATAGTTGGCACATACCGTGAATATAATGTCTGCAGACTAATGATATTATTATGATGATGCAAATGAGTTTATGACAGAAAAACGTGAACAGGTATTTTTAATCTCAGTTAAATCCTGTTGATGCATTGAAAATGGCAAGATTGACATATAGCTCTAAGAGCAAGATTTAAATTATTTCCGGCATGTGTCCACTGAGTGCTTTTTGGTACTCAGCCCTGCATATATTTCTAAATGTGCAGGTCTGGCTTGGCGCGAGGATGGGTGAAAGTTGTTGGAATTGTCAGTTGGCTGTGACTTTCCTATGTCTCACATTTATCTTATAAGCTTTGACTCTATAAGTTATTAAACTCCCTGCTATATGTCTTCACACATATAGTAACGCATCGCTGCACAACTCTGATGAATCCCTTTATTTAATTTGTTGTTGCCTGTAATATCCCATAAGGGAAAATACTCTCAAACCTTGCGAAGTCTCGAATTATGTTTTACCAAGCAAGTAATTTAATTTAGTCTTAAAGTCTTTCTTGAAAAAGAGTATAGTTGCAAATGCTTCCGCTAAAGCAAGACATAAATTCTATTTCTTTCATGATTATTTTTATTAGTCGTACGATACTTGGTATACGCTATCACTGGCTATATCGGGCTGCGACATAACATGCTTAGAAGTTATTTCAATTTAAAACCTTCTAAGTCATGTCAAGTATGATTGGATAAACTGTCTTTATTAAAATATGAGATGTTTCAGAAAATGCATGCCCACTAAGTACATTAGTACTTAGCCCAAAAATACTTTCAAATGTTTTCAGGTTGGCTGGCCGGTGCTGACGGGACGGAGCTGAGGCTAGCGATAAATTCCTATGTTAGACTTCCGCTGTAGCAATTACTCATATCAGTCTTTTGTTTTCCCAACTCAAGATCTTCATGTTAAATTACAAATGATATATCTGACCGAGCTTAGACTCTGCACTACTAAATTTATGCTAATGAATGTCGGTTGTCAGAAGCATGAAACAAAACTTGTGATCCAAAGGGGCCTAGCCCGACTCGTTATCTTATTATTCGGGTTTTAACAAGGTTGTTCCTTGTTTATTTCTATGAATTATTCACACCTCGATTATATTTATTCATTCAAGAATTGGGGTGTGACAAAGGTACAAGCAGGCACGTAAACCAAACATTAGATTTCAAAAATATTATTTCTGAAAGATAGAAAGCAGGTTTCTATTATGTTGGAACTCAACTTAATTCAACAAGAAACTCAGCAGCACTCACAAATATAACCAAGAATCACTAACAATGAATCATGTGAGTCCTCACTACAAGACTAAAATGCCAAAGTGGAAACATACTGGATTAATATAATTTGCAAAAGATTAGAATTTTATGGAAAGTCTAACATACCACAATCTCTTCCAGCTCCTCTTTTGCCTTGTCAACACCAGCAACATCAGCAAATGTAATAGTTTCCCTTTGTTCAGAAGCAAATGTAACTGCAGGCTTCAAGAGAGAAGGCACCTGATTCAAGGCAGAAGCAAAACGTTTCACTTAATTGGGAAAAAATGCACACAAGTTTCATCTAGTTTCATCAGTTAATATAGATCAAGCCTGCAGTTACAAGGATAAGTGTGGCAAGAGTCCAAAGTCAATTAGTAGAGTTGAAGTTCGAAAATTCATCAGAATCCACAGAAGTAATCCAGAAAAAACAAAAGTAAAAAATAAAACTATTCAATAATTCAATTTTTCGATCTGAGGAAAAGCTTTCGGCTTAACACCAATTTCGATCTGTTTACTCCTCCCCACACCTAGGGTACAGGCCGGCAGCCGCGCCGGAAGGGGAAGTCGGGTAGGGGGTAGTCGGCGCTGGAAACTGGAAGCCGGAAGGGGGTAGTCGCCTCCGCCTCCAAGGACGACGCCTGTCGCCTGGGCTGCCGCCGGAAGGGGGCCTTCTTCTCGCCGCTGGAAACTGGAACCGAGAAGGGGGTAGTCGCCTGGGCTGTCGCGTCGCGGAAGGGGAGACGCCCGGCCCAGCCTGGGTAGTCCGCGACAGGCAGACGACACGGCGACGACGGGTGGACGACGGCACGGCGCGGCGCTGGACGGAATGGAGGGACGAATGAGAGGCTGAGAGTGAGAAGAGCGGCGCGAGTAGGAATAAGGAGGAGTTGAGTTTCAGATGTGTTAGGGTTTAGGGTTAAAATTAGAAAATTAATTATAATATAAAATATAAATATATAATAAAATATTAATAATGTTTGGTATTTAGGTTTTTAATAATGTTTTCAGATTTTAATAATATTTTGTTTCACTTTTATAATAATGTTTGGTATTTAGGTTTTCAATAATGTTTTGTTTCACTTTTATAATTAATCAATTTCTGGTATTTAGGTTTTTAATAATCTTTTCAGATTTTATATAACTGTTACTTAATGAAAAAAAAAAAAACGTTACGAGTTTTAAATTTTTCAAAGTCTATATTTACAAATAGATTCAAATTTTAGAATAAATAATTTATTTTCTATTTTTAAATATAATATAAGTTTAAAAAAAATATGCATACATAACCATTTTCAAAATATGTATACATAACGGTTAAATAAACCGTTGTAAATAATACTCATATATAACGTTTTTCGTAACGTTAGAATAACCGTTATAAAAAGATGATCATAGATAACGGTCGGCTTAACGGTTTTGTAATACTGTTATGTATGTAACTAATAGATAACGCACAAACTTAACGGTTTAACTCAAACCGTTATCTAAGCGTTTAGACAACACTACATAGATAACAGTTTTTCGTCAAAACCGTTATCTTTTCCTAAAATGCGCTCATACATAACGGTTTTTTAAAAAAATCGTTATGTATGCGGTGTTATGTATGTGCATTTTTGTAGTAGTGAAAAGAACTCCAACACTTGAGTTCGAAAAGTTCTAGTCTATTACAAAGAAAACTTAACGATTTTGGTATCATCAAAACTAGGGCAAGGATATTTTACCAAGTTCCCAACAAGAATTTATTATTTTCGTATCTTAGATTTAATTTATTTTCTGCAAGATTGAAGATTCCAGCTATTCGTGGAGAGTTCTTTCCGAATTTTATTTATTTCAGTCTTTCCAATTGTTTTCTATTTAATTATGTTTTTTATATGTTTGGCTAGTTTCGTTTTCGATTCTACGGTTGTAGTATGTAGTTGATTGAATTTGTGTGTATGATTTGTTGATATCAATTTGTCTTCCACCTTGTGATTCATGATTCTTGGTGCATGATTTCTTGTGAATTGCCTTATCAATAATTTGCATGTCTAGTTGTTCAGCTTGAGACTTACATGTGATAATTCTTCAGTCGATTCAGTAATGCATGATATAATTTTACCTTGAGGCTTTAATGTGATAGGTGGACTATAGAAATGTATTATTTGTGTGCTCTTTAAAGTTAATGTATTCTCTTGAGATTTGAATGTGATAGGAAATTTATTAATCAATTTTCATAGTTGTTCATTGGAGAGCATTATGAATAGGATTGTGATATTTTATCATGGCTGGATTAAAATTGGTAATTGAGTCAATAGGTTAAATACATAGGTTTAATTAATGTCAGTACATTCCCTAGGATCAGTGTTTTTATTATCTAATTTTATTCTTTGATTTTATTTGTTTAGTCTTGAGTCTTATTTTAGTTCACTACTACAAAAATGCTGATAGAAACCGGTTAAAAACCGGTTTCTATGTACTAAATTGACCGGTTTCGTAGGCACCGGTGTTATAAGTGTCTTAAAAAAAAATGCTAATAGAAACCGGTTATAAACCGGTTTCGTAAGTACTTATGACACCGGTTTAAAACCGGTTTCTATTAGCGTGACTTTTTAGCGGTGTCTTTTGCGGTAATAGACACCGCTATAAGTGGACGCTAATAGAAACCGGTTAAAAACCGGTTTCGTAGGTTATTTGAGGAATAAAAAAAATAATTTTTAGATTAATTTTGTAGCCCCTACCAAAAGTAATTTTTTAATAAAATAAAATCCAATTAATAATAATCAATAAATATGATATTAAACCATCAATTATCATCAACATTCATTACAATCACCTAAAATGTCTTACAACCAAATTTCAACTATCAATCTAACAATTTTTCAAAATCTAATAACAAGTATTAAATCAAATTTAAATGCAATATTCTTCAAGCCTCAACTTTTCAACAACTAAATACGAGTTTTTTCCCCTTGCTTCCAAGCTACCATTGATCATATATATACTACCTGCAACAAGATTTTCAAGACACAACAAAGCAAAAAAAAGATAAGCAAATATGAGATTAAAACTAAACAAGTTATAGTTCTATTAGAATAGAGAAACTTATTGTACTATTAGATCCGAAAATAATAAATTAATCCTTATGAATTTTTCGCTACAAAACAAATTGGACAGATAGAGACTAGTTTTCCTAAGTATCTAAATTCTCATTACAGAAGATGACTAACAAACTAGGAATCATTAAACCCAAGTTTAATTATAATACAAGATTTCATTTAAACTTCAAATCTCAGACTTATCATCTGTGAAACAGAGAGAGATTACCTGTGAAAAACAAAATGACAAATCACCAAATCTCAGAACACTGGATTTACTCTCAATGTAAAGAAAAAGCGAATAACATATACTAATAAACTGCAAATAGGACAATCCTACAATGTATAGCAAATTAAATTTTAGATAATAACCTGGGAGCCCCTAGGCGGAGTGGCTGTGACTGGAGTAGATAGGGGGCGACGAAGCAAGGCCGAGCAGTGCAGAGCAAGGTGGAGCGATGCGGAGGAAAGCAAAGCAGGCAAGAGCCTGCTTTTGTCCCGCCTCGGAGAGGAGATTGGGACGGCGGCGACCACGTAGGTTTCTAGATTTGGGGGTTGAAACGCTGAGAGCTGACACGACAGGAGAGAGGCGGAAGGTGATGCATCGGACAGTGAGATGGCAGGGGAAGAGAGATGGAGGCGGTGCATGAGAAGTCGGCCAAGGTAGGGCGGCGCGGGGAAATCGGCTGGGGAGGATGGCTGGGGAAGAAGAGGGTGGCGGTTGGGAACGATGGCTAGGGTTCTGAATCATAATTCAAAGTAGGGATGTCAGTGGGTGGATATTACCCGGACCAGAACCAGAACCGTTCATTACCCGTTGAGCTATAAAGCAACGGTTCTGGTTCTGGTTCTAGACCCGACCCATTTAGACCCAAAACCTGACGGGTCAGATCCGACCCGACCCGTTTGTTATGGGTCCGGTCCGACCCGACATGTTTTGCCGCTAACCCACCACCACCCACCCCCACGCCCATCCCATCCACCCCACCCCCCCCTACCCCAATTTTTTTTTTAATTTTTTTTTAAAAAATTTCACCCCAATCCCACCCCAGCCCCGCCACCCCCACCCACCGCCACCCACCCACCCACCCCCCACCCCCCTCCCAAAAAAAAATTTTTTTTTTAATTTTTTTAAAATTTTTTCCTCCCCAATCCCACCCCAGCCCCGCCACCCCCACCCACCCCACCCACCCACCCCCCACCCCCCCTCCCAAAAATTTTTTTTTTTAATTTTTTTAAAATTTTTTCCTCCCCAATCCCACCCCAGCCCCGCCACCCCACCCACCCCCCACCCCCCCACCCCACCCCAATTTTTTTTTTTTTTTTAAAAAAATTTTCCTCCCCAATTCCACCCTAGCCCCGCCACCCCCACCCACCCCACCGCCCTCACCCCTACCCACCCCCCCAATTTTTTTTTAATTTTTTCTCCCCATCCCTCCGTCCAAAAAAATTATTTTTTATTTTTAAAAATTTCTACCCAGCCCCACCCCACCCCCACCGACCGCAACCCCTTCCCCATTTTTTTAAATTATATTTATGTCGTTCGGCTCTATAGCTTCCGATCAACACTCGCACTTTTGTTACGTAATTTCTAATATAATAGATCGAACTATTTAATAAACGATAACAAAAAATTACAAAATGATACATGCCGTTTTCATTGTTCAATCAAATTCTTGATCTATAAAGCGGTGGGGAGAAAATTTTAAAAGGGGGGGGTTGGTGCATGGGTGGGGATGGGGAGAAAAATTTAAAAAAAAAAAGTAATTTTTTTTAGGTAGGGGTGGGGGTGGCAGAGGTGGGATTGGGGAGAAATTTTTTTAAAAAAAATTAGGGGGTGGGGGTGGGTGGGGTTAGGGAGGAAAAATTAAAAAAAAAATGGGGGGGAGGGGGGTGGGTGGGGGTGGCGGGGCTGGTGTGGGATTGGGGAGGAAAAATTTTTTAAAAAAATTTTTGGGGAGGGGGGTGGGTGGGGGGTTGGGGCGGTGGGGTGGGTGGGGGGTGGGGGTGGCGGGGCTGGGGTGGAATTGGGGAGGAAAATTTTTTAAAAAAAATTAAAAAAAAAATTTTTTTGGGGGGTGGGGGGGGGGGTTGGGGGGTAGGTGGGGGGTGGCGAGGCTGGTGTGAGATTTGAGGAGGAAAAAAATTTAAAAAAATTAAAAAAAAAAATTTTTTTTTGGGAGGGGGGGTGGGGGTGGCGGGGCTGGGGTGGGATTGGGGAGGAAAAATTTTTAAAAAATTTAAAAAAAAAAAATTTGGGGGGGGGGGGTGGGGGGTGGGGGGTGGGTGGGGTGGGGGTGGCGGGGCTGGGGTGGGATTGGGGAGGAAAAAAATTTTGGGACTTGGTGTATCGAGACCATGGGCTTTTTTGGTCTTTTTTGGGCATTTTTAAGTTTGGTAATGGGTATTATTGGATCTATGGGTCTTATAATACCCATGGGTAATTAACCTACCCGCACCATTTAATTTTTCACTTAATGGTCTGGTCCGGTGTGGATCCATTAAGCAATGGGTCGGTTCTGGTTCCGGAACCGTAGCAATTTTAATGGTTCTGGTCCGGGTAAAACCCACCCATTGACATCCCTAATTCAAAGCATTACTTTTCTTTTTTCCCTCTTTCTTCCATTTAAAAAATATTAGAAAAAGATATAAAACCAGTAAAAAACCGGTGTGATAGACTTTAAGTAAAACCGGTGTTAAAATATACTTACTACACCGTAACAAAGAAACCGGTAGCAAAATACCGGTTTCTATTAGCGCTTTTTTTCATAAAAGAAACCGGTTATATTTATAAAACCGGTTTTTGAAGCTTTAAAACCGGTTTTTAGTAAAAACCGGTTTCTTTTCAGTGGTTTCTATTAGAGTTTTTGTTGTAGTGGTTATTCATCATATTTCTATTTTGTTGGCTTGAATATTGATTTTGTTCTAATTAGGATTACTCATTGTGTTTTCGATTTCCAGTCTCTGTGGATACGCTACATGTTTGCTATATATTCTACAATTACATTGTATTAGTGGCAGTTTTATTGCTAGTAAAATGGTGATCAACGAGCTGAGCTCGGTTCAGAATTCGTGAAAAATTGTCGAGCCAAATACAAGTCGAGCTCGATCTCAAGCTCGAACTCGCTCTGATCGAATAATTATCAAACCGAATTTGAACCAAGCTCGATCTCAATATTTATTTGTCGAGCTGAGCTCGAGCCGAATAAAAATTTCATGATGAACCGAGCCCGAGCTTGAAAGTATTCGCCTCGGCTAGGCTCGATTCATATATAACCCTACCTATATACTGTAATATCGTGTATGCATGAACTACTGTGCTCGCAATAATTACAACGCATATATCATGCTCAAGCGCACAAATGAACACAAATAGGCTCGAAATTCAAACTTTATGACATTGAATACTACACCAAGCATAAAATCACAATCAAATTGCAATTATATTGGGGGTACTAACAGAAGGAAAGCGATTTTAACTATTGGTCATACAATGGAGGATTTTAGGGTATTTGCCACCGCTGTTTTGGTTGCTTCTATTCCGGCGAGCCTTCATGCTCCATTGTTATTTTCGGTAAACTTGTTTTTTGAATACGAAATCGACTTCAACACGGTTTTAATTTATAAGTTCTTCAAAAATTCACATTTTTTCTAGGGAAAATGTGCAGATTGGCCCCCGAAGTAGTAGCCCCTATAGCGTATAACTCCTCTTACTCACTGTGTGTGCAACTAAACCCCTTAACTCCGAGAAAAGGGTGCAAATTCCCCCCTCTGACCTAACGCCGTTAAGTGTCCGTTAACGTTTGAGTTTAATTGCAACCTCTACTTCAGGGGTGGATCTGCACCTTTTTTTTTTATATAATTTCAGCAACCCACCTCCGGCATCAACTTAATCGCCCCCGTACTCATCGGCTCCAACTTACACTTTGTCAACTCGCACGCGCTCAATCGCTTGATCGTCGACTGCTTACCGCCGACATGCAGCATCATCACCAACTCCAGATGTGGACCTGGATCGAATCCTGCTTAGTCCAAATCCATATCCGTATTTTTTTACTTAGGTCAGGATCCGGTTCAAATCCATTAGGTCCAAAAAACGAGATGCATGTCCAGATCCATTAGATTCACAGGGTCTCGAGTCCTGGCCCGGATCCATTTTTTTTTTTTAAATAAATTTACAAATATTAAATTAACCAAAAATAAAATCATAATTATTATCTAGAGTTTTAATAATTATTCAAAAATAAATAAATAAGGGAAAAAGTGCAAATAAGCCCTCCTAGGTGTAGCCCTTATAGCGTATACCTCCCATTCTCATTGTGCGTGCAACTAAACCCCCCCAACTCAAGAAAAAGGGTGCAAATACCCCCTCGCCCTAACCTCCATTTTCTCACCGTTAGTCAGCATTATTTTATTTTATGTAGGGCCCACCATCTGAAGTCACGAATTTTACATGTATGACGGATTTCCACGCGGCCGCAGCGATTCTCAGCCGACATCGACGACGATTGGTGCAGTTTCCTCCGCAGCAATTCGATTCAAGATCTGACGCCATCGGCCTTATCGCTCAGTAGCGCGTAGCCGAGGAAGATAGAGGGCGCTGACGGCAGTCTACTTCATTTGCTGCTGCTATCGGCCGATTTGAGTGAAGAGGAGGAAGTTCAGGCGGTGGTCGCTGGACTAGGATGGATTTTGCAGAGGGAGGCCAGGGTTGCGGTGGCCCTACCGCTGTCGCTCGGCCACGGATGGAAAGAGGGAAGAAAAAAGGGTTAGTTGGCCGACGGTGGCTGTTCGTCGGAGGAGGAGCTGCGGCGCCGGAGTTTAGAGAGGGGTTTAGAGTCGAGATCGGCGGCGACGGCCCTCCAGCCGTGCGCTCGCTGGGAATCGAGGCAAGGGCCACGAGTTGAGAGAGAGAGATGATGGAGAACGACGACAGTCGATGGCCCTTCGCCGGAGATGAGTCGCGGCGGCCGGAAGAGAGAGAGAGAGAGAGAGAGAGAGAGATCGGTGTTGCTATGTGTGTGTGTGTTGTGAGGTAGAGAGAGAGAGAGAGAGAGAGACGAGAATTGAGGGGAGGGAGTGCATTATGTGAAGATGGTGGGCCCCACAGAAAATAAAATAATGCTGACTAACGGTGAGAAAACGGAGGTTAGGGCGAGGGGGGTATTTGCACCCTTTTTCTTGAGTTGGGGGGTTTAGTTGCACGCACAGTGAGAATGGGGAGGTATACGCTATAAGGGCCACACCTAGGAAGGCTTATCTGCACCTTTTCCCAAAATTTAAATATATATTATATAGATAAATATACACACAATTAATATCATAAGATAAGCCTAAAAGGTTAAGGTGTTGGAAGAGATGCTGTTGTGCGGGGCGGTGAAGAAGCTGGTGGCGTTGCTACATGTAAGCGGTGGGCAATCGACAACCAAGAGATTGGGGAGTACGGGGGTGGTTAAGTTGAGGGCGGAGGGGGGGGGCGGAAAGAAGAAGAAGAAGAAGAAGAAGAAGAAGAAGAAGAAGAAGAGAAGAAGAAGGAGGAGGAGAGGAGGAGGAGAGGAGAGAAGGAGGAGGGGAGGAGGGAGGAGGAGGAGGAGGAGGAGGAGCAGGAGCAGGAGCAGAGGAGGGCAGGAGCAGAGGAGGAGCAGGAGGAGCAGGAGCAGGAGGGAGCAGGGGAGCAGGAGCAGGAGGGCAGGAGGAGAGGAGGAGGAGGGAGGAGGAGGAGGAGGAGGAGGAGGAGGAGGAGGAGGAGCAGGAGGGGAGAAGGAGGAAGGAGGCGGGACAACGAGAATGAGGAGGTAGGGAGGAGGATGGAGAGCAGGAGTAAGTAGGATTAGCAGAGCATCAGTATCAGGAGGAGCAGGAGCAGATCATCAGTATATTATTATTTATTATTATTATTATTTTATCATTATTATAATTATTAATTATTCTTTTACAACTATAATTTATTTATTTATTATTATTATTATTATTATTATTATTATTATTATTATTATTATTATTATTATTATTATTATTATTATGTGATAAAGCATAATATCAACACCTAAACTAGAAAACAGTAAACGACACACGGATTTCCGTGGTTCGGTTTTCAAAACTACATCCACGGGAGTTCTTCATTGGTTTTACTATATTGAAAGTGTTTACATATTACAAGTGGTGAAATTAATACAAGATGATCTCTAACTCACTACCAAGCTTCTATTTATAGTCATGTAAAATAAACCCTAAGACCTTTAGCCCATCTCTTAGATAATTGGGCCCAAAGCCCCTTAATACCTTAATACATTTAACTATTAGCTTCTAGCTTTGAGCCTTCAACACCGAGAGCTTCATTATCTTGTGACTGCGCAGACACCTCGAGTTCTCTAGGCTGCGCAGGTGCTTCGGTTTCTCTAGCCTGTGCAAGTGCTTCGGGTTCTCTTACCTGCGCAGGCACTTCGGGTATCTTTGACTGTGCAGGAGCTTCGTATTCCTTTTATTATCCCCAGTCTTTAGTTAAACCTGCGCTGGTTAGTTTACTTAATAATAATAACAATAACAATAATGTATCAATTAGGTAAAATAGACTTGAATTACTAAGCTCATCACTGATGAGTATTCCAGTCCTCATCATTATGATTATTATTATTATTATTATTATTATTATTATTATTATTATTATTATTATTTTAATAATATTATATTATTGAAATTATTTATTTTTTTACAATTATTATTATTATTATTATTATTATTATTATTATTATTATATTAATAAAATTAAATTATTTTACTATTATTATTATTATTATTATTATTATTATTATTATTATTTAATTAAAAATAAATAAACTTTTATTTTTGAGTAATATCATATCCGTGGGAATACACAATACCATAGGAGAGGAGAGGAATGACTAATCCCATATACATGAGAATAGGCATTCCATCGGGAATGTTGATTCCCATCACAAAGACCGTTCAAGCCATATGATTGGGAATGGATGCAGGAATCACCATTCTATTCTCATTCCATTCTTGCATACCAGCCATGCCCTTAGGGTTTGTTAATTAAAAAAAATTATTCTGAAAGAAAAAAAAAGGGGAAAATCACAGTTTAATTCAAATTCCAGCGTAGATTTTAGTTTTTAAATGTTATGGTATGAAACAACGTCGTTTTATGCCATGTAATTTAAAGGTTTTGATAACATTTCTTATAGTTCAAGATATTTTTTATAAAACGAGTATAGTTCGGAACTTTTTATGACATTTATCCATTTCGAAATTATACACGATTTGAAACATAAAGGGCTAATTGCTTGTAAATCCATAACATTTTTCAGAAATTGGTTATTGCACCAGATTTGAAAAATTGATTTTTAAATCCATAACCTTTTATTTTTGTCTGAATTTTGTCTGGTGATCAGTTTCCCTCAAATTTTAAATGACGTGACATCGGAAAATGACGTTGTGGCACCGAAATTTTCACTATAGGATTGCCAGAAATTAAATTAAAACAACATCGTTTCACGTCATTTCTACACAATTAAACATCTGAACTTTGAATTTCCCAAATCACTTTTCACTTTCGACAGATTAGGGTTCTCCGTAGATCATCAATAGGCGCAAGCGATTAAGGGTTCGAACAACAAAAATCACGTGCGACGATTGGACTGCGACTGGCGCCATGGCTGATGAAGTGGTGAACCCGTAAGTATTCTTCACTTTGTGGAGTGGTTGCAAAACTTTTTTTGATTAAATTCGTATGCCAAATTTTGAATGCAGTGACACTTTTGTTCTATTTATTCACCATGGATTGTCATCATTGTGTCGCCTCTGGGATAACGGAGCAGCTGCAGACTAATGTCCTTAAGGTTGGACCAGTTCGATCACAGTTGAAGGTTGTCTGCTCTGTGACTATTGAGATTCAGATTTGGCAACTTTGGATGACTCTGGTGAAGCATCATTGCAAAGAACTGTTGCTTCCTCAGTCAGTTTTTCTAGTTTCTTATCCTCATCAGTCAAACTTTCTTCATCTTTCTCTTCAGAACGCAGAAGTTGGAAGTGGCTTTCTGATGTCAGGTTTTCGATGCTGAAATCAACCCGGTGTCCTTTCTTTGATTTTTCTTTGACGATTTTAATCAGTGTTTCGTCAAGGAGTCTTCTTGATTGGATTAGTTCATCTTCTGTCTCCCTGAAGATTCCTTGAACAAGTTGATTTCTCTCAATCTGAAGTGTCTGCATCAACTAATCTAACCTGATAAGCTCTTGAGTTATCTCTTCCTTAGAGTTTCCGTCACCAGAGTCTTCTACACCATTTTCGGCTAAGAAGAATTGACTTTCAACATCTGAATCCGAAGTCTTACTGGAGGAGCAATCTGACAAGTAGTAGTGAGCTTTCGTGTTCCAGTCAGCAACCCCTTTTCCTTTATCCAACGGACCGACTTCATTTTCTTCGGAGAAGGCTTGGAATGTTGATGAACAAGATGGATCACATGCTATTCTTGTTTTCATGGGCTCTTCCGCTGGATGGGAGGAGACAGTTGGATTATTTTCAACAGGAGTTTCCTTCTCTTGTTTATCCTCTGCACTGTTCTTCTTCCATTGATTTGTACGTTTGTGCTAGCCAGTTGCTTGTAGAATGATTTCTTCAAGCTCTTTTGATGATTGCTTAAAATCATTCTCGGCATCTTCAAGAAGAGATCGCAGCTTCGCCTTTTCAGATTGTAGAATTTCCATTATCTTCATCAGCCTGTTGTCTTCTACAATCCTTTTTATCCATGTCTGCTTCATTTGGGAAGTAAAGAATGATCGTCTCTTGATCAAACCATACTTTTCTGATCTCTTTCTCAATTCTCCAATTTTCCCTAATGAGGTCTTCGAAGATCTTTCACAAATCCTGATATTTATGCAAGACCTGATCATACACACTTACTTCTTCCAAAGGTGAGTGTCTCGGACTCTCATTCTCTTCAGGAAAGACAAACGAATCATCGGAGTCAGAATCCAAAGATCCAATTTCAAGCCCATTGACTCCACGGAAGTAGATGTTGATGTAGTCGCTTGCAGAGTCTTCAATGTTCCTGGCCATAGGAGAAGAGAGGAGATAGATAAGAAGGGAAGGGAAGGGAACACAAAGCACGTTGGAAGAGAAAGAAAATTTTAAAAACAAAGACAACCCTCGTGAGGATCTAGTTCATTAAGAACTAGGTTAGAACAAACCGTTCTTGCGAACAACCTGCTCTGATACCAATTGTTGGGGTCCTGAAGGGTTGACTGACAGGTGTATGGGGGGGGGGGGGGGGGAAATACACCTATGAGCTAACTTTCACAAATCAAAACAAACTTAACTGGTTTCAGTATGAAAGGTTGTAGACTGATACTGAAGGTAATTCAGTAAGTTGACAACAGTCGAGCACCGGGCTTAACTGATATCCAAGTAAGGCTTCAGTCTAGTTTGTAAAACAAAGTAGAGTTATCAATCTTCTCTGACTATCAGTTGAGTCGTCAGTAGGATTAATAACTCAGCAGCGGAATTTAAACTTAGTGCGAATAGCTTTTTAGAAAATGTTTGTCATTTGTAAAATCCTTAGTTACACTTTTCAGTTAGTCCAGTTCAGTTGAAGACAGTTTTGCACAGACAAGGAAATAACTGAAAGCAGGTAAAGAACGTACACAAGGATTTTTAACGTGGTTCGGAGATATCTCCCCTACATCCACATCCAGATTATTTGTCTAACAAACACTCTAGGCTTATGCTTAGAGGTGCACAACAAATCTACCAATCCATCCTGAATTGGATTTAACACTTAGCACGCCCTGACACTTTCATGCCCATATAGCTAATGCTAAGGTAATTGGAGCCAGCGCCTTTAAACTGAACTCCCTCTTGACTTTCTGGGTGCCAAGGAAACCGAACAGTTTAGTTTTGAACCGTACTAAACCACAACCAACACCGTTTAGTTAACTCACTTTTCTCTCAGTTGAAAAGAGGTTTGAACTCTTCCAACTAAGATTACTGAGAACAAGCTCTCAAGTAATCCATACTAGGCTAATGATATAACATGTGGTGCCTAGTCTAATAAGAGAGTGTAGATAATCAGTTAGACTGATTTTACAACGTTGATTACTCCCTTCTTCGATTCGAAATCTATCTATCTATGGGAATGCTAGCTCTTGAATTCGACAGAGCTTCAGCTTATGTCTTCGAATCGATGAAGAATGCAGTTGTTCCTCGAGCTCTATTTATAGGCGAAGTCTTGAATAGATCTGTTGGAGAGATGGTCTTCAAGTTTTCTGCCATTGTGAGAGGCTGTCGCTTCTTGGGTTGAGGTGGCAATCTTCGAATACTCCATTTGACCGAGTCTTGAATTGTTCTTGTCCTTGGAGTGGTGCATCTACATGTTTACACGCAAAGAGGAGCTCTAGTACTTGTACGGATGATCTTCAAATCTTCGGCATTTAATGCTGTTGTTGAGCATTTAATGCAACGTGTCCGGTATTCTTCTCTTCAGTTAGATGCAGAATGTCGACTGGTGCTTGACAAGTCTTCAGTTCAGAGTTGATATTGAATGTGTGAGCTTCTTCGACTGATGACTTCTAGTCGCGATGCGTCCTTCTGTTTGTTCAATGAACTGAGCTTCAGTCGTGCTGTCTTTAGTCTTCAGTCTTTTGTTCTTAGTCCCACTAAACTAAAGTCTTTGCAGCTTCTGTCAAGGCCTGTAAGGACTGGAACACTTGGACCTGCAATAGAAATAAAGATAAGCGAAACATTCTAATGGTTTTGGTATCATCAAAACTAGTTGGATATTCCTATTATTTCCCAACTCTATTTAAAATATCTTGATTCTAGATATTTCCTAACAAAATATCTTCTACAACTCAAGTTTAATTCTTTCAACAATTGATATGACAACATTTAATATTTCAAGCTAAAACGACGTCACTAAGTCATAAGTAATACGACGTCGTTCTTGTTAATGACGCGTCATTAGGGCGACACGTCATTAACAAGTAGGATAATAACATCGTCGGATAACTAATCAGAGCTTAAATTGAATTAATCGGTGCTAAAACTGAACACCGGGTAAAATTATCCATATAAATTGGAACATTTGAAATTCGTGTTAAATTTGAAATTCGACTAAAATTCGTGATATTACATGCATTTAACCCTTAAAAAAATAGTAAAAGTAGTAGTGAAATACGTGCGATAGGACGTAGAGTTTGGAAAAGAAGATGTTGTCCGCTTTAATGTACATGTGCAATGTTCTAATTTCATTTATTTTGTTTTATTTCCTTCTTCAATTTTAATTTTGTATGCTTAAATTTAATTTTATAATTATTAATTACACTTTATTATATTCAATGAAGGTATATAAGTATTTAATAGTAAGATAGCACACGTAATACTGTGGGATGCAAAAAATAATAAGTCATGCTTCAAAAAAAGAAAAAGAAAAAAACTTAATAGTGAGATTATCTTGCCGACAAAGAAATATTAAAAGGCTTTGAATCGGGTAACTCCAATCTATGCATTAGAAATTCACAATATATGGTTAAATTAGTGGTTACATAGTTGTGAGCAAATGCGTGAGTTTTCCGACTTGAAAAGCAAGACTCACAGTTTCGCCACCTTCGCATGGGCATCTGATCATGCAAATCTCGTACTCCTATTTTTGGCCATTTTCTGGGATTTTCAACGTTTCATGCACCCTTTTACGACTTCGTTTTTTTGTCTCTTTTCTGCAATATTTTCCAATAAATACGAGGTGGATGACTCATTAATTATCACTCATCATCATCGTCATCCAATTTAATTCCTTCAAATCCAAATGGGCCGTTTCCGGCCTCTTCTCTTCATTTTTCCTCTTCTATTTTCGGCCGTTTTCGGAGAAATTGATGATGATACTGAAAATGCTCAAACATTCATCGTTAGAGTCGACAACGAGTTGAGACCGTCGGCTTTCTCCGACGTACAACACTGGTACAAATCTACTCTTCGTAACCTAGATTCAAACCTAATTAAGAGCTCCGAAACCGAAGGAATCGGAAAATCCCGAGAATTTCTGCATATTTACCGAACTGTTTTCCATGGATTCTCCGCAAAATTAACTCCAAAGCTCGCTCAACAGCTCACCAAACGCCCGGAGGTCATCGCCGTCATCCCCGATCGTCTCCGGCAGCTCCACACGACTCGGTCGCCTCGCTTCCTCGGCTTATCCTACGCCAATCCCGGGGGTTTGCTCTCGGAATCCGACTCCGGCGCCAACGTCATCATCGGACTCCTCGACACCGGAATTTGGCCGGAACGACGCAGTTTCCACGACGACAACCTCGGCCCCATCCCTTCCAACTGGAGAGGCGAATGCGTGGAGGGACAGAATTTCACAAAGGCTCACTGCAACAAGAAGATCATCGGCGCTCGGTATTTCTCCGACGGCTACGAAGCTCGGAGGGGAAGGATTAATTCGTCGGAGGAGGTGAAATCGGCTAGGGATACTAACGGCCACGGCACGCACACTGCCTCCACCGCGGCCGGCAGAGCCGTCGGCAACGCCTCTCTCTTCGGGTACGCCGCCGGCGTCTCCATCGGAGTGGCGCCGAAGGCGCGGATCGCCGTCTACAAGATCTGCTGGCGGAACGGCTGCATGGATTCTGACATCCTCGCGGCGTTCGACAAGGCGGCGGAGGACGGCGTGAATGTGATCTCGATCTCCGTGGGCGGCAGCGCCGTGCCTTACTATCTGGACCCCATGGCGATAGGTGCGTTTGGGGCGATGGAGAAAGGCATTTTGGTGTCGGCGTCGGCGGGTAACGAGGGCCCCTCTAAAATGACGGTCACCAACGTCTCGCCGTGGATGACTACCGTCGGCGCAAGCACGATAGATAGAAGATTCCCCGCCGATCTCGTGCTTAAAGACGGCCGGGTGATCACCGGCGCCTCACTCTACAGCGGCCCGCCTTTCCCAGAAAAGACATATCTTCCTTTAATCTACGCCGGAAACGCTTCCGTCAGCTGGGGCGGCGGCAGGCGCGCCGGGAGTATGTCCTCCGCCACCTGCTTTGCCGGATCTCTCGACGAAACCGCCGTGCGCGGCAAGATCGTCGTGTGCGACCGCGGCGGCAACTCGCGGGTGGCAAAGGGCGACGTCGTCAGGAAAGCCGGCGGCGCCGGCGTGGTGGTCGCGAACGTGGAGCCGATCGGCGAGGGCCTAATCGCCGACCCGCACGTGATCCCCGGCCTCGCCGTCTCAGAATCCGCCGGGAAAGCAATCCACGACTACATCAGCTCGAATCCAAACCCTAGGGCGAAGATTGCCTTCCGCGGCACGGAGGTGGGGGTAAAGCCGGCGCCGGTGGTGGCTTCATTCTCGGCTCGGGGCCCCAATATCGATTCTCCATACGTGCTGAAGCCCGACCTCATCGCGCCGGGCGTCAACATCCTGGCGGCGTGGCCCGCCGGCGTGCCGCCGAGCGATCTCGCCGACGACACGCGGCGCACCGAATTCAACGTGGCGTCGGGCACGTCCATGTCGTGCCCGCACGTCTCCGGCGTGGCGGCGCTGCTCAAGGGCGCCCATCCCGACTGGTCGCCGGCGATGATCCGGTCGGCGATGATGACGACGGCGTACAGCCGGTACAGAGACGGCAAGCCGCTGCTCGATGAGCAATCGTATAATAGTACCTCTGTTTGGGACGTGGGCGCCGGACACGTGGACCCCGAGAGAGCCGTCAATCCGGGGCTCGTGTACGATCTGACGGCTGCTGATTATTTGAATTTTCTTTGTGCGTCGAATTACACGGCGGAAGAAATAAGGTTCATTGCTCGGAAAAGATTTAGGTGTGGTAAGAAACAGCTGAAGCCGTGGGATATAAATTATCCAGCCATTTCGGTCACGTTTGAGGCGGCGGACACCGGGGATTTTGAGGTTGTGGTTCCTAGAACGGTGATGCATGTTGATGGCGGGGCGGCCAGGTACTCGGCGACGGTCACGAATCCCAAGGGGGCGACTGTGACGGTGACGCCGCCGGTGATGAAATTTAGGGCCAAGGGAGAGAAGATGAGTTACAGGGTGAGGATAAAGGCGGAGAAAATGGCGCTGAGGCCGGGGACGGCGGTGTCCGAGGAGGGGAAGCTGGTCTGGTCAGACGGGAGGCGGCAGGTGGTGTCGCCGCTGCTGGTGATGTGGACGCGGTGGTATTGACGGCGGTGCACTTATTTGTCCACGGTTAATTAATACTGAGCTTACAAAAGCATGTGGACTTGTATGGTATTAATATTGATGATATAATAATAACAATGTATTGATTAATTAATAGTTCAATAATTAAGACGATCTCCAAACTGAAAGAATATAGCATATATGGCATCTATTAATTAATTAATTATACTCCATAGGGAAACATATTTGAGAGTTCACATCAATTTTAAATCCTATGTTGTAATTATTCAATTCCTAATTTTCTAAATTTTTTATTTTATGCCTTTAAAATCCAAAAAGTAAATAAATAAATTACTTAATAATTAAATGTATTCCCACACACATGTTTTAGTGGCACAATTCTCTCTAATCATTTGAAATTGTAATTACTATTGTGAATCAAAATAGTCATTAACCATTTTAAGACACATGTACAAGAAATTGTTATTTACATAATTATATATTTACAATTATTTTCTATTTTAGTTAGTATTTATTTACATGAATTTTACGATTTAAAGTATAAATTTGTGTGTCACACGACAACAATCATCTATTGAATTTTCATTCTTATTTTCTAAATTCAATGATGTATTCCTTTCTAATTCCAAATTTTATTTAGTAATAATGATCTTTTATCACTTATTTATATACTTAATTATATCTTTAATGATATTATCATTATTTCCATTAATTAAAGGCATAATTAGCGTGATTTATGTTGTTAGTTGTTGAATTGAAATTTTATTAAAAGAAAAGGAAAAAAGAAAAAACCTAATCACCTATAACCTATTGATAGCACAGAAACGCTAACTGAGGCTCAAGACTCATCAAAACCTTTACGGTGAAAACCCAATGGGAAAACACTGGAAAAGGAAAAAAAAGTACTCGTTTATTACAATTGAAAACAAAAAAAACCAAAGGGAAATATAAACGAACAAGAAACGAGTGCCTGATAAAACAGAACGCACGAAGAGAGAGTAGAATAGATCCAGACTAGGTTTCAGCGCACCGGAGACTTGAAAAAATTTGAAAAAGCCACTCCTAAAACCCTAACCTGTACATGAAGAGGTGCTAGCATTCCAGGCACGAACGAGAAAGGGGTGACCGATGAACACATGGAAGAACTCCTAAGGTCGGGCGTCGGAGCATTCCAAGGGAAAACCCTGTGAAACTGCCACCACCAAGGAAGAACATCAACAAACACCCGAGCTAGACCCATCAAATGGCAAAGAATCCTCGAGCCACAATAGCGACAACAAGATCCCTGAGAGTGATTAGGAAACGCGAATAATCAAAAACTTGTAAACATCCGCATTGACGAAAGGGATGATACCATCGATGGCATTACTCCACCAGCCCTCCTTAGTTACGCGATAGGAAAGGTAATCTGCAACTTGATTGCCTTCTCGATATATGTGAGAGACATGTAGGCGGATGCATGTGTTGGGTATGTGCAAGGACTCGACGCCAGCGACTCCGAAAACACCAAGGAACTTGGGTGGAGCAGGAATGCAAATGAACAATGTACATGGAGTCAAATTCCAGTCATATGCGATCACAATTATGAGCAAGAGCTTGTACCAAAGAAATAATTGCTATGAAGAGCTCCGCCTCAAATGCAAATCCATGATTACCTACGAAGTGAAAGCAACCAATTACCTCATTAAGCGCATTACGGCAACCGATGGCAGCTGCTAGAAAACATTCAAGAGCTTCAAAGGATGTTGAAGAACTCCAATAATACCAATATTACGGAGAATCATTAGATCATGGCACCGATGTTAAAGTGTGAAGCCTCTTGAAATTCCACTTTGACGCCAGTAAGAATGCGATGTATGCTAGGGCGGGCAGCCTCATGGATAACATTATTACGAATGATCCAAATGTTCCAAATAAGCGAGATAACACCAAGGCGCCAAAGAATATTGGTGATCTGCTTACCCGCTTTGTATTGCATGGCCTTAATAATTAATGATCCGTGTCTGAAATAGCAAGCCTGTTGTGGCGAAACCAATTAAAGAAAGTGGCCACACTTGTTGCAAAAAAGAACAGTGCCAGAAGATGTGGTCAATAGATTCACCATTGCTTGAGCATAGGACACAGATGCTCGAGCCGTGAATGCCATGTCTTTGGATAATATTAAAAGTAAGGAGGCAACCCAGAATCATCCGCCAAGCGGTAATGGAACGACGAGTAGGTATGAAAGGAGCCCAAAGCTAAGTTCCCCAATTCACTGAAGGGGTTAGGAAATCATAAGCAGAAGCGGATGTGACATTACCAAACCCCGCATGAATCCAACGATCGGAGATGATATAATAGGCAACATCCGAGCAGATACCAATAAAGGCCAAGATGGTGCCATTTGTCCTCATAATAATAATAATAAGATATGCGCTGACCCAGGAAAGAATGCATGTAAAACAGGATGCCGAGACGATCAATAATTTTATAACCAAGTCAATTGTCAAGCCAAAATCGAACCGAGTGGCCGTCTCCAATCGAGCAAAAAGAATCTTTGCAAAGAGAGTCAACCAATTTTCTAACACCAAGCAAAATAGTCACCGTGAACCAATGAGAGGCATACTCCATGCAACCCGAGAGGTACCGACAGCGGAATAAAGAGAAGCCAAAAGAATTCCAATTCATGATGTGCCAACCCAGATGGAGAAGAAAGCTGTTATTAATAGCCTGAAATCGATGGACTCCAATACCGCTAAGAGCTTTAGGAAGACAGACCATATCCCAAACCACAGAGAAACGAGGCCGAGTAGAGGTACACCCTGTCCAAATAAAGTTCTGGTAGACTTTATTGAGCTCATTCAGAAGAGCAGCAGGACACATATAAACTATCATACTGTGAGTAGCCGCACTATGAATCACAGAAGAAACCATACATATGTGACCTGCCATGGAAAGCTGAATACCTTGCCATCGAGGAAAATTTGATATAATTATGTCCATACTTTATGTTGTTAGCATAAATTAGTAAATAACCTCAAAAATCAATGTACATATGACAGTTTCCCATATACTATTTCATACATTCCCTTCTCTGTTTTTTATTCTCAAAGAGGCGATGCAATGCAAGGTCTACTTTACGTACTCTTCAACTAGCAAGAGAAGTCGTCTTGAGAAAGTCTCACCTGAGAAGCTTAGCCAAGAGTAGACATCTTTTTATGTCATATTGTGGATGATTTGTTTGAATTTCGTTGTTTACATTGCTTTCTTTGAATGCACTATAAATATAATTGCTAGCCACAATTTTTCTCCCATTGATCAAGCACCCAATTGAGTTCAGTAACCAATGCTAATGAACAACATTTGTAATAGCCCGAAACCACAAATATTATTTGAAATTATTTCAGTTTTGATAAAGCATTTAAATTTTAAAAATTTTGAAAATATCTTATATGTTGAAATTATAAATCGTCTAGTCACGCCCCTAGTTATATAAATGACGTTAGATTATATCATTAAAATTTTAAGATTCATTTTATCTAAGAAGCCATGAAAAAGATTTAAATCTTGGGCCTTGAGTACTTTTTTTTATTATTATTGGGCTAAGGATGGGTTGAGAGCCCATTTCCTTTACTTCTTTTCCTCTATTGATCGATTTTTGTATAAAAAAGAATAGCATTAACGTGTTTTCTTTCTCAGCCACAATTTTGAAAAACTTCCTCAGCCACAATTTTGTTTTCATCCACATGATTTTACTTGAGCTTCACTAATTTTTACTTGAGCTTCGCTAAAATCCTTTTAACTTAGTCTTTAAGACCACTTATGCTTGAGGGTCGCCGGAGAAGGAGGAGGCGCGATGAGGAGAGGGGCAGAGAGAGGTGAGGGATGAGGGAAGGGAGAGAGGTTGAAGGGGGGAGAGAAAGGAGGCAGGAGCTGCAGGCCTCCGGCGACGGCACAGCCGTCCGATGGCGCGACGGTAGGAGGCCGAGAGGGAGAGAGAGAGGTGGGAGAAGGGGGGTGAGTGGCTGAGAGGGAGAGAGTGTGTGGCGTGAGTTGTGTGTGTGTGTTAGGGTGTGGGTGTGGGAGTTAAATTAGGGTGAAGGCATATGTGAAATGGAATTGGCCGGGTTTGTTTTAATTTCAGGGGCTCAGATATAAAGTGTTTGGGCTCAGATTTTAAGTATCATATGGGCCTCCGATTTTAAATTCCATTTTTTTATGTTGGACCTTATTTTAAATTAAACCCCAACCCAAATTTTGATAGGAGCATACATTTTATTATTTGATTCATTAGACCATACAAAATAAATTTCTAAAGTTTAGATTATTTTTCTAATAAAGTTTAATTAGACTCTTATCTTTTATTATTTGAATTTATCTGACTAGGTGCGGCGCGACTAGAACGTGAATTTTAATTTAAATTATTCAAGTTCAAGTTCAAGTTCAAGTTACAAGTGTGAGATTTATTTCAGTACATGTTGTGGTTAATTTTTTGTCCATTTTAATATTATGTGTTGACCATATGTGAATTAAATTATATAGCTAGGGACCCGCTCAATGGGTCCAGGACTTCACCGTCCTTGGTATGCCACAATATGATTTCATGTTACAGTTAAGGTTGCAACCTATTCGCCAGGGGCCTGCTCAATGGGTCCAGGACATTAAAGTCCTTGGTATGCCATCGTGCGAATTTCAGTTATCAGTATTACAGTGCAGTGCATATGTGTTGACCATTTTATTAACATGGATAATTATTGCATGTTCCCACACTGAGTATATTTCATATGCTCATCCTATATTTAACATTTTCAGGTAGTTAAGGTTGGAGACGCGTGGGGGATCGAATGGGCGCGTCAAGTAAATATTTTTGAGAAAAATATGATGTAGTTGCACCTAGTATAGTTTTTGAATCTCAAACTACTCTTGAGATTTTGTTTAACTTATCAATTTTAATGTTATCATATTAGCTTTCTATCATGGCTAGCCTTATTTTAAATTCAAGTTTATTTCAAATATTTTATTTAAGAATTTATTTCCTTGAATTTCTCTATAATTCAAATCTTTATTTATTTATTTATTTATTTATTTTCCACTGTCAAAAGGTAATTAAATTTATATTTAACACTTTAATTAGATTAGGGTGTTAGACCGCCAAACAACGTGGATTGTTTCTTTCTCTTCGATTCTCTAAATATTTATGAATTTATTTATTGTATTGGTGAAAGTATATATATCTTGAATTCGTTTCATTTCATATTATTTAAATGACTTTATTATCAAGTCATGGCTAAATATGTAAGAGAGTTGTGTACAGTCAAGGACCACTTTCGCTTTGACTATGGAGCATAATTATCGTCATGGTTGGAACCTAATTAATTGCCTCACCATCAATTTTTTTTTGAAAGGTAAAAGAAATTCTCATTCCAACGGAAGAGTACCAAAAGTACTCAAAAAAGACATCTCCTGAAAATTGAAAACAACAAAACTGAGAGCAAAAGAAAGAGGAGACTAAAGATTAGTCGGCATACAAAGGATAGGATGTGAACTCCACTCATGCAGAGAGGCATAAAAGGAAGATGGGTAGTGCGCCTTCAACCATTTCCATGAGCAGAATTTAATACTCTCCACGATGTTCTCCGCGATCGGTATTGAGTTTTTGAAAATCTTCTCATTTCTCGCCTTCCAAATTCTCCACACAACACATTGCCAAATAAGGCCAAGAATTTTCTTCTTAACTTTCCCAACACCAAAGCTCACAAAGTCCTCGAAATGTTCTTTCAAAGCAGCCGCATAAAGTAAAGAACAATCAATCCAATCACAAACCTTAGACCACACAAGGAGTGCCTCGTAGCAGGTAAGAAGGACATGGCACGAAGATTCATTTTGAACCGAGCACAACGCACAGACACCGTCTTCTTGCGAGTGTAAAATTCCTCTTTTAATCAAATTATCCTTCGTTGGCAATCTATCAAGCAATGCTTTCCAAACAAAAGCCGAAACCTTCAACGGAATGGCTTTCCACCACAAACTTGGCCAATGATCCGTAGCTTGTTCCTCACTTGTTGTGCCTCACCATCAATTTCATGGCAATGGATAGAGCGGTGCTTGGGAAAGACACTAATCTTACTTTTAATATTTTTATAATTGCATACGAAAATGCACTAATATTATATTTTATATATAATAGAAAAATAGTTTAGTTTTATGTGGCTTCACAACTTTTTACTTTTTTTTATTAATTTTAATTCTTCAATCATTTTCATATTTATTCATTCTATTTATTTAACAATTATACTTATTTTTTTTAAATTTCAAATCCCACATTGTTTTTTTACTAAACACAAGTACATCCTCCCGTGCGATGTACGGGCCACGATATATTTATTTATTTTTAAAATTTTAATTTATATAAATATATTACTCCCTCCGTCCCACTCTAATAGGTTCGTTTTCCTTTTTGAGACGTCTCACTCTAGTAGGCTCGTTTTTCATTTTCAGTAAAGAAAATGTACTTAATTGGTGTAAATCACGCCACTTACTCCTGAAAAGTAAGTTTCTTAATAACAAAAAAAATTCTGTTAATTTAAATATTAGTATTTGATAATTTATCAACTTAATGAGTAGGAGTATAAGTATTAAATTTGATGAGTATTGTATAATAATTAAATTTACTGATTATAAAGCATATAATTTAAGTGAATCTCATTTTGAGCAAATAACACTAAAACTATCAATAACAATATTAATAGACGTCATATAATAATTTTGGGCTCTTAAAAGTACGAACTGCATTATTATTAATAGTTCATATTTAAATAGCCCAAAAATAATTACAAAAATAGAAAAAATACGAATAATATAAAAACAAAATATAACAACAAATATGTTTATACAAACAAATAAATAATTTGTACATATTGTTAAATAAATCTATATTACAGTTTAAATTCTAATTTTAAGATAAATAACTATTTTTTTACAAATTCATATTGAAATTTCCTTCTCCTTAATTGCATTAAATTAAAATAATTATAATCAAACAATCATGTAAGTTTTTTTGCAAGAAAAAAAAAGACATTTAATTATTTTTTCACCAACAAACGAAAATAAAATAAAATAACTCATCTTTTATAGTATTATATAAAGATGTATATACTTTATGTCAAATCTTAGAAAAAAATATTATAATGATATTTTTCTATTTTGCTAATATTATAAATATCTGAAGAAAGAAAGGGAGTAAAATAAAATGGTTCAAATAAGTTCAAAGAAAGGAGAATATAAAATAGAACCTAAACCTTGTATATTAAAGATTATAC
Organism: Salvia miltiorrhiza; assembly: GCF_028751815.1. Lineage (NCBI taxonomy): Eukaryota > Viridiplantae > Streptophyta > Magnoliopsida > Lamiales > Lamiaceae > Salvia > Salvia miltiorrhiza. Next base: position 42,735,775 of record NC_080394.1, on the reverse strand, counting down.
ATAACACAAACTTAACAAATTTTGGTATTTTTTTAAAAAACTTTAAAATTTATATAGTTCAAAATATTATCTACTCTATCTCAAATTTGAGATAGTTCTTTGATATTTGTTTATTATTTTCTATAAAATTAAAATTAATAAATATTTTGATAATATCGTCTCAGCGTTTGTTGATAATAGTGCATCATATTTTTTAATTAAAAGTTTTTATTTACATGTTTTTAATATGTTATGTTTGATAAAGTAATCCAATGAATAAATTTGATGTTTTATTTGTTCTTTTAATCAAAAGAGAAGAGAACATGATAAATTTTGTGGAGAGAGATTAATATATAGATAATATAATAACGTGGAGTGAATAAGGAGAGAGGGGAAAAAAATGAAAGAATATAGAAAAAGAAAGAGGAGAGAGAAATATAATCACTTTAAAATTTTAAATTATAATAACTTATTTATTTCAAATTCACATTTAATGATTTTTATATCAAATTAAAAATCTTGTCATGATCTTTAATTTAAGATACATGTCGAATATATTTTCATAAATTAAATTTAAAGATTTTTAGAAAATCATCTAAATATGAAAAATAGGTTAGAAGAGAGAAAAATTTGGAATTGAGAAAAAATGGGTGAATGTATAAGGAAATGAGGAGAGAGAAAATGTGGGAAAAAATGATAGTAGATGAAACGTAACTTATCTCACATTTCTACTTTTCTCTCTCCTCTCACCCCACTCTCTTTTAATTTCTAAACTTTTATCCTTAATTGACATTATAATTGCAAAAATGCCATTAAATTGGCGGGAAGAAAACTGGTGTTTTATATTATATACTTTTGTTGGCGGGAGTATAGATTATCAAATGAAAAACTACTAGGGTGTTTTTGTTCTCTCATTCAAAAAAGAAACCAATCATTATCATCCTATGGTTACATGAAACATAATTTGGCTAATTAATTAATTGGTCAAATAATTAGTTATATTTTTTATTGAAATTTTTAATTCTAACAATTTTAATTTTAAAGTACTATTGTTTGTACCAAAATTTGATGGTCAAATTTATTTTTGTTGAGAATTTTAATTTGACCAATTATTAATTTAATACTTTTCTTTAATAATAATGGATGTAATTTTGAGATAAAAAAATTACTTGACTTCTTTTCAATTAAAGATAACAACTTACGTTTGAGATGAATTATCTCAAAATTACTTGACTTCTTTTCAATTAAAGACAACTTAGGTTTGAGATGGAAAAAAATTACATAAAAATGGGACAAACAAAGTACACAAAAAATATGTAATATCTCAAATCCCTAATCAATTTATATATATATATATATATATATATATATATATATATATATATACAATTTCATAAAATGAAAACTTATATAAAAATGGTATTTGTATTCTCCCAATCAACAATGAAAGTCAATCATAATCATGTCACAATTACCTTAAATATTCAACAATTTGTTCACTCATTTTGTTTATTAAAAATTAATGAGAACAAAAATATGCATCCTTCGAAGACCGGAAGATTAAAGTCAATCAAACGATAACAGCGCTGTTGATAGCCTAGCAGCCCTAATAAGACCAGATCATTTGAGTATAATAATCTCATATGGACATAATAAGACCAGATCATCATCTGAAGCTCTAAAGACCAACATTTGACTTTTCAGCATCATATTATCTAGAGCTTGAAAACTATAACTTATTTGTGAGCATTATTTTATCTAGAGTTTGCAAGACTTAGTTGAGTTATGAGAACCATCTTATTTGGAGCTTGACACGTCACCTATTACTTATGAGTATTATCTCATCTAGAACTTGAAAGATCATAACTAAGTTTTGAGCATCATCTCATCTGTAACTTGAAATAGTATAACTGAGATGAGTATCGTTGTGACACCCAAATCCATTAATGAAAACGCACGCGGAAAAACTATGAATATAAATAAATATTTAATGAGAAAATCAGGAAATAAATTTTTATTTAAACATACTTTACTCAAAATAACATTTTTAAGTAATGCTAAATTCAAAATATTTGACTCGCCATTCGACCTCCACGCGCCTCCGGCCTTTAAAACCTGAAAATGTTAAGTATGGATGAACATACAAAATATACTCAGTGTGGGAAACATGCAATCATTGTCCACGTTAATAAAATGGTCAACACATACGCACTGCACTGTAATACTGATAACTGAAATTCGCACGGTTGCATACCAAGGACTTTAATGTCCTGGACCCATTGAGCGGGCCCCTGGCGAATAGGTTGCAACCTTAACTGTAACATGAAATCGCATTGTGGCATACCAAGAACGGTGAAGTCATGGACCCATTGAGCGGGCCCCTAGTGATGTAACTGAATTTACAATACATATGGCAAATACATAATATTAAAATGGACAAAGATTAACCACATCATGTACTGAAATAAATCTCACACCTGAGACTTGAACTTCAACTTGAAAGTTAATTCTGATAATTCAAATTAAAATCCATGTCCTATTGGCGCCGCACCAAATCAAAAACCTAAGAAGATGTGGTTCGTTTGTGGGAAAATATTGCTAAATTAAAAATTAGCAAAAGGTACTGTAAAGTTTTTGTTTGTATTTGATGATCGAAAATGTCACCACAATGTTCTCAATTTATACTGGTTTGAGTATAGCTAGGTTTCGTGAGTCATCATCTAGGCATGCTATTAGACTATAGAATTGCTTATCAAATTTTAATAATCTTACACGTGGTAAGTTTGCATGACTCATTGCTTGCAATTCAAATATATATATATATATATATATATATATAGCGAGAAGATCCATAGAGAATGGTAACTATTTTGAGAATGGAGAATTGATAGTAGCCGCTAGACCTTGCAAATCGGACGACTATGATTAAGGCTGATTAAGGCGTTTAATTAATTGTTGGAAATTCATTAAGGTTAGTTAAGTAATTTTTAAATTTTGATAACCGTCTTTAGTTTTTAAAGTGTTGACCGAATCTTTTTTAATTTTGGTAGAAGTTACTGTTTGCGTATTTTCTATATTTTAAGATTTTTATTTAATTGTAACGAATCAATCTCTTTATGAACAATAATTGCCATATCTTGATTGTAATAATGTATTTTCAATTTATTTCAACTTTTTTGTTTGCTCAATTTATTTCACTTATCTGCGTTAACTATGGAGATATTAAATTAAGAATTAATAATATTTGTTTTTGTGTTATTTATCATCACAATTGATTTATTCAACAAAAGAAAATGAATTATGAATTTTGGCATTTATATTTCAACAAACGTTAGAAAGCAAATATTGTAAGTCAATATTTAATTTTCATTTATTCGCAATATATTTTTTCATTATTTAGTAAATTATTCAATTAATTTGTTATTTTTAGTGAATAGTTTAATCTGTATAATATTATTTATTTAGATGTTCATAATTTTGTTACGCTTGTTCAAATAATTCTATGTTAAATATTTTATGCTAAAAAAAATAAATTGCAAAATTTTTATTTAGATGTTCATAATTGTTTTATGTTTGTTTGAAATTTTTTATGTTAAATATTTTATATCATCTAAAACAAAATCGAATATCTTATTTAGATGTTCGTAACTTTTTTTCACTTGTTCTAAATATCTCATATTAAATATTTTTATAATTCTCAGTTAGCTATCAATAATATTATTCAAAATATATTACAAATTTTTATGAATGAAAATAATATAAATGTGAACAAAAATAATTGAATACCTATTTTAACATTACTAATATCCATTCAATTTAAACAAACTTCCAAACTTTGCTACAATACACAAATAAAGTACATGGGCTAAAAAATTAAAAAATGTTTTATATTTACAATTTTTAATCTGTATAATATATTTTAGTTAGATGTTCGTAATTTTGTTATTCTTGTTTGAAAAGTTCCATGTTAAATATTTTATTAAGGTGTTCGTAATAAAAAAAATCGTAATATTTTATTAAGGTGTTCGTAATATTTTTACGCTTATTCGAAATATTTTATTAAGGTGTTCGTAATATTTTTACGCTTATTCGAAATATTTTATGCAAAATATTTTAAAAAAATTTGTTGCTGCAATAAAAATTCAAATATTTTATTAAGGTGTTCATAATATTTTATTAAGGTGTTCGTAATATTGTTACTCTCATTTGAAAAGTTCCATGTTAAATATTTTATTAAGGTGTTCGTAATAAAAAATTCGTAATATTTTATTAAGGTGTTCGTAATATTTTTACGCTTATTCGAAATATTTTATTAAGGTGTTCGTAATATTTTTACGCTTATTCGAAATATTTTATTAAGGTGTTCGTAATATTTTTACGCTTATTCGAAATATTTTATTAAGGTGTTCGTAATATTTTTACGCTTATTCGAAATATTTTATGCAAAATATTTTAAAAAAAATTGTTGCTGCAATAAAAATTCAAATATTTTATTAAGGTGTTCATAATATTTTTACACTTATTCGAAATATTTTATGTATGCAAAAAAAATTCGAATGTTAGAACAAGTTTCATCACGCCGCCTTCAACAAATCACCACCGCATAAAATGAAAACAATGGTAGATCTATGAAAATGAAACAATAAAAAGGATTTCAGAAATATCATAGTACAATTGGATTTCAAAGAAATCAGAAATGGAAACAATGGTAGAATCTGCAAATATACCGCATCTTTATTGTTTTTCACTGAACGTGGCGGAAATGAGGCGTAATTTTAGGTCTTTTGATTTCTCCCCAGTACTATTTTACCCTTTTTCGATTTTTAATTGTTTTTATTAATGTTTGTTCAATTTTTTTAATTCAATCCTCTTAAATCATAATTGCCGTTGGATGTTACAAAATTAAGGGTGTAGATTAATTCTCTATTCTCTACTAATATGAGATTCTCTATATCTGTGATGCCCCGCTCTTTTAAATACATATTAGATTAAATATGTGCATTAGTTATAAAATTCTTTTAATTATTTATGGTGATTATTTTGTTCAGATAATATTATTTCAGCAAAAGTCTGTATAAGAGATACAGAGCTGCGATTTAATATTCAGTCATGAATGAAACCAATAATTAAATTTATTGGTTTAACTATACGTTTGAGACTTTGTTTTACCAGTTTATTGATTTAATCAATATTATTAGAAAATTTAAATTTATAACCGATTTTATAAATCGTGTTATTTAAATCAAATTGCTAGAATTATAACTTGAGATCATATGCATAATAATTTTATTATTTCGCATTATATGAGTTAAGGTATTAAGTCGCGAATTAATTCCGACTTTCACGTATTAAATCTCAAGATTGAGGATTTAATTTATGTAAATACGAGGAGTATTTATTAAACGAGAATTGGAGAATTATTACAGGAACTAGGAGAAACTAGAGCACGGCACTACACGTATGTCTCGATTTTTCATCCAACACATCAATTCCTACACTATTTCCTACACTATTCCCTACACTATTCCCTATACTATTCCACCTTCCCCTCCAATACACCATTACTGCAGAAGTTTTTCTAAAGATTGCAGATTTCTTCCTGTAGCATATCTGAACTCCATCACACCCCAAAGTTTCCTGTAGGAGAAGAAAATCACGCCAATATCCACAATTTTCAAAAGCTTCAGCACGCCGAGAAAGAAATTTCACGGCAAGATCACAATTGTCAAAGGATGCAAATTTCAACGATCAAATCTTCAAAAGTTGCAACCCCCGGTACCAAAATTTCCACCATCTTGATTCTGTTGTCTGCAGAAACTCCTCTATAAATTGAGGAGAGTTCTGCAGAAGGAAGAAGTGCAGCAAGAGGTGTGAGGCAAGAGAGAGTAGGAGATTTTTTTTTACTTGCAAGAGCTCAAGTGAGCTCCCTTCGCCGGGCCATTTCTTCGTCGACCGGCCACTAGGCTCTGAACCGAGAACGTGTACTCGTTCCTCCATCTTTAGGCTACCAAACCCAACAATCGAAAGACCGAAACCTTCTCTATATTTTCCCGACCAAAGGCCACAATATCCTTCGGAGGCCAACGTCGAATTCCCGACTTAGCCACCGGCCAACTTACGGCCTTCGTTTCTCACTATCCTTACGACGAAAAAGGATCGAGAAACCACCGTTGTGTAGCCTGATCTATCTCGCACGAGGAAAACTAAGTCGTAGACCTTCGCGGCTAAACCCCATCGCGGAACGACGACCAGAAAAACCCCCGGCGAACAACTTCCATTAGTGCTCACTTGGACAAGGGTAAGTTGACGCCCTTATTTCGATGCATTCCCGTTTCTATTATATTATGGGAAATTTCTGGGGTATAGATGGGAGTGTGGTAAATATTCGTACAAAGTTTCATATCATTTGAACTTCGTTTACTACCCTTTTAAAATTCAAGAAGTCTACTGCCAGTATCTGCTGAAACTGTCATGAGGCAGATGATTAGGTTAATTATTTCAGTAACCATATGTTGATATTTAGCTCTCAAAGTTTTATTGTATGAAGATATATGTGTTAGCTATCTGCATATAAAATTTGAGGTCATTCCAGTAACTTTTGATATTTTTCAAAAATCTGGACTTTCAGTTGGCAGAAACTGCCGAATCTGGTAGGCGATGGGAAAATCGCTATATCTCTTAAACTACTTGGATTTTTTCAACATACTTTTTTTCAATTAAACTAGACTCAAAGAGGTTTCTATTGATATAAAATTCGACTCCATACGAGTTCGGAGTAAAAGCAGTTTATTAGTTGAAGTTGAATCTATACAGTTTTGTTGAGATTGAAATGATTCTAAATAATTCCTATTAAGGATTTTAAAGTTTTATTGTTGATAAAATATCACTTTTAGTTTATAAATGAGCTATTGAGATATATAAATATTTTGAGAAAGATTTCATGAGAACTTGTTGGTAAAATTTATATTAGATGGAATAGTTGATAAATGAAATATTAAAGATTTATTAATTAAATGGTTAAAATATTAAAATTTTTAGAATCTTCTCGAAAATTTCTTTTTATAGTTAACTCCTTTTATTATTTTAAAATATTTTTACAAATGTTCCTAAAATCTCACAATGAAATTTTCATCAGGAATTAATGTTTAGAATTTATTAATGACTTATTAGTTCTTTTAATAGTAGCAATATATATATATATTGATTGGCATTATTAAATGGGGAAAAGGAAAATATTTTATAGAATTATTCTTTATTTATAATAGATAAATAAATGAATAATATAAAATGGAATTTCCTACATCCTCAAAGGTACATGAAGTATTTCGATAAAAGAAGAACGATTGTATATGAGTTAGATACAGTCGTTTAAGGAAATATGGGTAGTTAGAGAAATGAGTGAATAAGTGATTCACTGCATTTGTTGTTATCTTTTCTATTATTCACTCGAACACATGTTTCGTGTTATCAAAGGTTCAAATAAACAAAAGCGCCTGAGTAACCTATCGCGCTAAGGAAAGAGAATCATTGTCTTAAGTAGCAAAACACTGCAATCAGGTAGGCATTACTTTCATATATATCAAATGAGTTTAAATGTTACGTTCAAGCAAGTTATTTCATGACAAAATCTTTGAATTGATGTTATTTCAAGTATTGTCTTGCCATAAAATGTTTCAATTTCAGTATGATATCTATCTGATATGGCTTTGCCAATTATCATGTAATCGAATTCGGGTCT